>NW_027211051.1:0-150301 GCF_029030835.1 Brachyistius frenatus
CAAATGGCATGTTAATCAAGCACCAACATTATCCCATGTGGTATGTTAGTGTGATATAAATGTTTTCTTTATGATCTGTGACACAGTTTAAAATTGTCACTGTGTTTATTTACTCTGCTGTAGTGTGTTGCAAGGATGAATGCAATTGCCCTGAACTGTATATTTAGGGAATGGAGAGAAGGTGGTAGGTGAATTTTCACAGTTGGTAATATAGCTGATACATTTTTGTGCAGGTGAGGAGGTGTTCCAATATAAAATCAGGCAGAAGAGGTTGAGATCACCAGCACTCAAATATCTCCTTACTGTAAGGATCATTTACTCCACTAATAGATGCAATAAGAGCAATGTTTCATTCAGCAAGTGATGTCATTTAAAATAAGTCTGTTAATTTTGTCAGCAAATCCAATGGAAGACCCAAACCACCAATAACTAACTACAGCTAACAGTGTGTTTGTATCAAGGACTGATATCTAATATTCCTCTGAGCCATAAAGCTCCATTATAACGATTGAAGAAACACAGTGAGTCACACTGGGTGACACGTTAATTTATTACCATATGATATAATTCAGTTTACTCAGTTCCACATCCATCGTGCTGCTTCACTAAATACTCACAAGGGAGGGTACCAAATGTGGATTCATCTGCTGAAAACAGCCTTCACTGAATGCACTGTTCCCTATGGTTTGTTTCGGTAATGTTTGATAAAACTGCATTGAACATCTGGTTGTGAAAAACAAACTTCATATTCATGAGCCAATATAAAAGATTACCATTTTCAGTAAGAACCTGTTGCCTTTGGGGCTGAGTGCCACACACATTGGAAAAAGTCAGAAAGTTGTACTATAGGTCCTTGTATTTATCACTTATAAAGGGATTGACAAGCAATGAGACATCCCTTTATAAGTGATAAATACAAGGACCTATAGTACAACTTTCTGAACATTAGCAGCCTTCGTTTTTAAACTTATAAACCTTAAAAGGAAAGTTCATCCCTTTTTTTTATGTGGCTGTCCAATCACTTTTGAGGGTAAAATGTAGTCAATACATTCTTTAATAAACTCTGTGTCTTTGGGGTGCAGCTTCAAAATCGGTTCGTCCAGCACCAGTACTATCATTTGACTCGTACAATGATGTAGTTAGCGACTGGAAGAACAACAAAGTCATCGAGCTGTCTGGGTCACCAGGGGGCGCTCTAGACGCTGCACCAATTCGCCCTCTGATGACTACAGAAACTCAATAATGCTGCTGCAAAGAATTTCAGCGTGGGCAGTTTGTGTTCAGGGTTGTTGCTGATACCAATCCTAAGAGAGCAGTGTGTGCATTGCCATGCACAAAAGTTTTCTCCCTGCCTGGTCTGAAGCGACCTTCTTCAGCATAGCAACAATAAACTACAAAAGGCAAATAAAACCAGTAGAGCCAAAAGGGTATATGACTATCGAGTAAGTAATTTTGTCACCTAACATTGTTTTGGCAAGGGCGGAAATGCATGATGACAACGAACAAGCGGGAAAAAATAAGCAGAAAGTCACCCTTTCGAGGTCTCCCAAAGAGAAAACGTTAGGTTTTAATCGCTCATACAGTCACATCTGTCACACTGGTGTTGGTCCAGGCCAGTTAATACAGAAAAACAGCTGTAAGGAGTATTACATGTGTCAAAGTAAGCTGAGGGAGAGGCTGACACCGCGCCGCAAGCTTGCATACTCCAGCACTAAGATATGGTGTCGGTATTAGAGCTCCATTGTATGGCTTTGTGAAAGTTTGATTATTGCACTCTGCAACGCTTCCCCGGCTGCTCTGCTCCCGTGAGCTGGGGTGATCTAACACTAATGAGTCACTCTATGGTTACCAGGGCTTGGGGGAATGCTGGAAGGAGCAGGAGGGGAAGAGGAGAGGTGGAGGAGCCCTGATGGGAAGTTGTCAACTATAAATGACTTCATTTTTTTCAGCTTTTTTTCCTCTTCAATTTCCATGTGTTCTCCCTTCTCTTTGTCTGCTCGCACCTTCACTCTGGGTTCCAGTTCTGTCGCTTAGGCTGACAAAAGCCAAAATGGGTCTGCACTCGGGTGGGAGCTTGTTCGTGCGTTTTCCTCCCAGGTGATCACCTTTAAAACAGGGTTGGGCTGCTGATGTCTTTGAAAGGAGCTGATGATTAAGAGCTTAAACAGAAAAAAAAAAAGAAAAAAAAATACAGGAAACACAATTTGACAGTCATGTCCGGAGCAGAACTTCAGGCTTCAGTTGACACACAAGTCACCTGCACATTTTAGCAGGAGCCTCTTTTGAAAGATTTACCTCCACGATGAGAGCAGTGAATACACGAGTATGCGAAGTCGACCGCACAGGTCTGACAAAATCCGAAACCAAGTGAACAAGCAAAATGAGAGAGCTGAAGTCAAGCAGAGATGCTGAATTTGTTTTCATGAGAGGTGAGGAAGATGAGAAGCTGGGGAGGGGAGGGGGGTGTATAACATGAGTGGAAACTACCCTCCCGTCATTCCTCCCCCTTCGCTCCTAAAGAGCTCGACGAGCTCCTCATCCTGAGCTGGCCTACTTCTTCCAAAGCCACATGCAAGTAAAGTAGGAATTTTTTGACTGCTTTCTCGTCTTACCTTGGTCTCGGCTGAGGCTGCGAATATTGCTGGAAACGTCCATTGATGTAGTCCCAAAAGAGTCACAGCTCCATGTGCTGTTAAAACAGAGACGGGGGGGCTGGCTTCCTCCTAGCTGCCATCTGGAAGGCTGCTACTGTCACAGGCTTGCCTCGCCCCGTGGGTGTCATTGTCCAAGGTGTGACAGAAAACGCTTTTAGGGGGAACTTACCTATCCTTTCCTCTTTCTACTCTACCTTTCTTGTACAGTCTCTCCTCTCTCCTCGCTTTCCCCTTGATGAAAACTCATCCTCTCTGTCACTACGTGCTAAATGTGGTGGGTTAGTAGCAAAGACAATAGTGTGGTCTTGCACACTTCTTCTTCTGCCTCTACTGTACTAGACTAGAGGGATGGTGTGTGTGTGTGTGTGTGTGTGTGTGTGTGTGTGTGTGTGTGTGTGTGTGTGTGTGTGTGTGTGTGTGTGTGTGTGTGTGTGTGTGTGTGTGTGTGTGTGTGTGTGTGTGTGTGTCTGTGTGTGTGTGTGTGTGTGTGTGTGTGTGTGTGTGTGTGTGGGGGGGGGTGTTGCCTGGAGAGCTTTGGGAGCGCGCTCAGTGCAGTCAGCCACTCACAGCTCTTGTATGAGAGAGGGAAGCGCTCAGTTCAATGCCAATCACCTGGGAGAATGAGTGCTATTAGATGGAAGGGGGGAGGTAACAGGGAGGGGGGAGGGAGCTGATGGAGGGGAGGAGCAGGAGGAGAAAGCAAAGAGAGGACTCATGGACCGAAATGCATCTGCTGAGATAAAGAGGAGGAGAGTGATGAAAAAGGGAGAAGAGAGGGAAAGCAAAAGGCGTAAAGTATGCAAGGTGGCTGCGATTTGCACATAGCAAAGAGCAGCAGCGTGTGGCGTGCATGTTTTATTCAACACTAAACTGCTGAGAGAAGAGGACCAGCCAGGCAGATAAGGCAGAGGAGAAGAGAGGTGATGAACCTCCCTCTTCTAGGATTTGTGTCTGAGCCCAGCAGAGGCTAGCAGAAGCCAAAGCCGCCTTCAACGCCTGAGAGAAAGTGTGCGTGGACCAAAGTCTGTTGATAACGGGATGTCGGGTGGCATCACCGGAAATCTGAACCAGAACAATTGTCAAATTTACCTTGGTAAAAATCATAATCTGGGTCGAATTTTAAGAAATGGATACTGTAAGTATAAAACAGGATATTTCCATGTGCGCTTGTAAAATCACAAAACTTAGAATTTTTTTGTCATAGAAACTTAGAATAAAAATTCACCTTTGAGAAGCTGGCATTTTTACATTTTTGCTTATAAAATGACAATTGATCAATAATGAAAACGGTTATCATTTACTTTTCTGTCAATCACCCAACCTGATTGATCAAAAGAATACTTTCAGGTCTGGAGTTCTGATTGGTTTCTGGGTGCCCTCAGTAATATTTATATATATATATATATATGTATATATATATATATATATATATATATAAACTGAGCTGGGAGGGAGCGAGCGGGTGATGTGATTCGATCTGATTGGAAACCCGGCAGTACTACGTCCCGCCCACCGATAGCTGTAGCCTGACTGCACCACAGCTGAAGCTTATTTTCTAATTAATGACGGGATTATTATCAGATGGCTCGCCAAAAAACAAATAAAAAGGAGCGACTTTAGCTAACAACACTGTGGTAACTCGTGGAGAAATTTGAATGACTGAGAATTTTATGCGACTGGTTCCATAGACTGGGAGTCTATGGAGCTGGAGGATTTTTGGAGCCAACCTCCAGTGGCAGCCGGTGGTATTGCAGCTTAAATTTTTTCGCTACAGCAGCATACAGAAGCAATAAGATAATAATAGAAATAATGGAATAGAATAAAAATAATAGAATACAATAGAATAGAATAATAGAAGAGCTACGTCCACTTTTATATACAGTCTATGAAACTCATTAAAGTAAGGAGCTCCCAGAACTTGACTTTAATTTTAAAGAAAAAATCAGACAAATGTTTAGTGTATCTCATTATAGTTTTAGTTTTAATAGGAACTTCCCATAGTTTAGTTTTAAAGGTTTTTCTTTCTTAACAAGATATTTCTAAAGGAAACACCAGATATTTCTTCTGTTGACAATGTCAGCAGCCTCATTTTAAATCCATTGATATTGGCCCATATTTTCTGAACCAAATCGAACCAAATACATAGAGTGGATGCCTATTGAAGAGATGTAATGGCAGGGCTTATAAACAGCCAAAGCTAATTTATAAAACCACCTCATAATGTTTTCTGGGGTTTCTGGACCTCTCCAGAAACCCAGCCCTAAATGCATTTAAAGTTGTAGTATATGACTATCAAATATGGAACACAATTTACAATATTTTCTGAAACTTTCAGCTATTTCATGAATAATACACACTGAATTGTCTCACCTCATGCATGTTTCATGAGGCGGGAACATCAAGCCTTCGCTCCTTTGTAACATGGCTTTTTCAAACGACCGAGCTGCTCTTCAGCCTCTACACAATCCTAATCCACCACGCCGGGAGCAGCACCCAACCCTGTGTTTCAACCAAAAGTCAAGCTTCATTTATCTACCCGTGTCTTCCTTCATACATAAGCGTGCAACACCTTCTGCTGCTTGAATGAGCTTTGGGCAGGCTGCAGCTCTCCACTGAGTCACAGTACAGGAGAGTACTTGGACCTGTTTCACAGAGCCGGGGCCTCGGGCCATCTCCGACACATCAAGCTGAGCACACGGGAGCAGTGTCCACAAAGACTAGTGTAAAAGGTCTCATAGGTGTGAATGCGTGTGCTTGGATTGGTAGTGGGTGTTGGGCATTGCGGCCTTGAGGGATGTTAAAGGTCTCTACAGTATAGTTGGGGCCTGGGGAATATATCATGCACCTTGAACTATCATATAATTAAAAGTAGGCAAATGTGTAAAATATGACCATGAAACAGGAGCAAGTGTATTGTATCAACATTAATGTGATCAAGTTATAACATAATTTGAATGTTTAATGTACAGAGGAGCATTTCTCAGCAGCGGTAAACCAGCATTCATACTCAAAGGCTGTGAAAACATGTTCATGTGCAGGACAAGGAAGGTACAAACCAATCAATGCAGCGCACTTTGTCACTTCCAGGTCACTTGTGCCACCTTGTCCGTCATCTAGCAGTGCAGCACGTTATCTCCTGAGCTCTTGTAAAACCCGTGGACGGATAAAATTATTGTGGAGAAACAACTGGTGGGAACAGCAAGAATCAATAACCGTCCGGCCAGCTGCTTGGCTTCCAGCGATATGTGCGGAGCAAAAGCCACCACCACTACCTCCTTGAGGCCTGATAAGAAACTTGAGATAAGCCTTAAAAACCCACAATGACACTATTGGGTTCACCTCAGAGCTTGTTTCTATTCTTTTTAAGCCTATTTTTTTTCGCTTCTGCAAGTGAAACCAAGCGGAATAGAGACTGACTGTCTCACAAAGGATGGTCATGCTTGAATGGTGGAAACAAATAACCCTCACACAATTTAAATGCTTTTGTTGGCTAAGCTTCCAATTAGAATTCAAATCAATTTTAAGTGTTTTTTTTTTAAAGGTTGTGAAATATTAAAACAGCCCAGATAATCTATTTTTTCCTCAGTAGTGTTAGACCTCTTTCCCTTTTCATCTTAAGCGAGTATGGATTTTAGCCGTGCTAATGACATTTGAGTAAATTCTGCTATTTCCATGAAGTCTTTCTATTTATGGACCTACATTATTATACACAGCACCACTGCTGGAGGGTGAATCAGCTTTGTTGGCTGAAAATGTGTCAGCCATCAAAAAAGGGTTCAGCATGTTCATCAAATTGTTCCCTACATGTTATGAATGTGAATGGAGGAGGGAGTGGAAGTTAATAACCTCAGTGGATGAGTGGAGGGGCCAGCTGCACCCTTGCAAAGGATTTCTTATTAAATGTGCTTGTATTTGTGTATGTGTATTTTGCATGTGTGTGATGTGCAGGTGTCTGGAGGAGATTGAAAAAGGAAAAGAGCATTTTTTTTTTTTTTCCCAGTTTATCCAAGGTCACAGGGTTGAAACACAAATAATATCCTTGAGAAAATAATGTCAGAGGGGATCAAATTTGTGCTGTAAGAGATATAGGCACTCACAAGCAATGAGACATACACATTCAGGATGCAACCGAGGTGCTGCTTATCATGTGGCACTAGCATATTGAACGTTGGTGTGCATGTGAGAGTTGAAAATTCCTTCCTAAAACTAGGTTTGCAACATTTGGCGTCACGATACAATAAGTAAGACAATATAGAGCCTCACAGCACAAAGTGTATGTATGTGTGCTTAGTGGATGATTCATCAGATTGGGAAAAGGAAGCGTTGGAAAAAAGATTCTGATTGTTTTTGTCACATCTCATCAAAGTTTTAAACCCTTTGAGGAGTGCGATTTATTTGTGCTCCTATCCAATGCGAGCCTTCATATGTACATGTGGACATACTCTCATCAGTCACCAGTCTTGACAGCATATCACCTGGGAACTTGGAGAACAAACCATTCCTCCCGCTTTAAGTGTTCATGCACAGGATGTTTGTGTGTTTGTGGCTACTGAGGCCTGATAACTGACTGATAAACAAAATTGTCAAAATCGTGTCACGTGTGTAGTGTTAGAAATTAGATTTTCCATTTTCAAATATGTTTTGGCAGCTAGCTAAACATGTAGTGTGTATACAGCTGAGTCTTGTGTAAAGCGCATGTGCACTGCTCACATGATCTGGGATGACTATTAATGAGTGTGTAGGTTGCTATTCTCTAGGTTCATGTTTGTAGCAGTGACAGCTGGGAGAGCAGATGTCGTGTGATTTATTGATTCACATTATTTTATTTCACTTTGAGCTGAACAGATTCTCTGTGACAGTTTGACATGATACCAGGGAAACATTAAGCAGATTTTATTTGTTAGCTCCCGCACCATGAATGGTGGATTCTTGAGAAAAACACTCCTAGTATGGCTCCAGAGACAATATTATGCAGTGAACCGGATTTTGAAAGGGGATGAATTACAGTTAATTTTTTGTATTGAGTGTTGCAAAATGTTGGCGAATATTGACCCACGCACAAACAAGAAGACTGGACATACCATGGTCAGAAACAAGGACTGAAGACACTTTGTTATTCAATTGGTGCATTTATGCCAATCAGGTTTCCCATCTTGTAATTGTTGCCCCTCACAGATTTGTGATGTCGAGTCAGTGGATTTGGCTCTCTGCCACTTCTTTATATTTCCCCAAAATTTAACACAAACTTTGATTTGTACTCTGCACTCAAGTTTTATCTGAGAGAAATCGTAAATTCATCTGCACTAGTGGTCAATAAAACATTCAAGTGCTTATGTTTATTAAGCGACCATACTTGGAATACATACTCATGGCGGGTATAGCTCCCACCTGCTCTGTGGACGTCAAGGTGTTGTGCACTGGGTGCATGCAATAGGAGCAAGACATTTTTGATTCACCTTTGTAGCCACATTACATGTTTTGTTTTGTTTTGTCTGCAAAGTGGCCTGTTACTGTGTTACTTTCTATAAAGCATTCAAATATATCACTGGAATATTACACTATTTGCAAAACAAATGTTTTGGAATCTACAAGTACATTATATTTCCTATTGACACAATAGGGCAGAAGATCTAAAGTAACTATTGTTTGGTGTTTTTGCACTGGAGTGTGTTGCATTGGTCTCTTATATCTGAAAATGTCTCTTGTGAAAATGTAATAATCAAAAATGTGTACCCACATTTCTTTACTTTACTCATTTTAATTCATGTCCTTTATATATAGTGGACCAAGGGGGACAAACTCTGATTTTGTGAGTTTGAATTAAAAAACAACAACCTTGTCTCTCTTTTTATGTTTGCAAGTATAAGCGCTTATTTAAAAATACAAATATATACTAAAAATAATGATCTGCAACTAAAATTTGTAGGGTATTGTGTCAAAAGGATGAGTTTTAAATTAGATTAATTTTGCACTATATTTCCTTCTGGATTTTTTTATAGTGATTTATGATGCTGGTCTTAAAATTCCCCAATGTATGCAGAGTCATCTTTATCATATGTGCTAGCACTGTCCCATTTTCACTGCTACCTCATTCTGGCCTACAGTATCTCTACAAATAGCCTCTATAGACAGCATTCACTGGTGAAGACAGACAAACACAATCACACCTGAGTTTTTCATAAGTGAATGTCTTTGGACATGGGAGTTAACCTTGAAAAACTTGGAGTGGCCAGAAAAATGCAGAAACACAGCACTGGAGCATGAAAGGAAAGACAATTTTTTTTTTTCTTCTAATGCCCTTGTTTGTTTAAAACTTTGAACAGTGCTTCTGTTTTTAAACCAAAAATCGTCCTGTGCAGTCATTGTTTGACTTTGTGAGTGTGGAAGAAGGACAATTAAAAATATGTAAACGGCGTATGGCTGGGTGCATCCAGTATGGAATAAAGGGGACACTTTGACAAATGTCTCCATCTGTAAATAGCAAAGTCTTGAGAGGATGTCGGACCAAAAAGCGTTGCAAATAAAGTAGCTGTGATTGGTCATTTCAGAGGGCAACCATTGTCTTGTTTTACCCACAGCTGAGAGGTATCTCATTATTATTTTTTACTCCCAGTGAAAATGAGTCATCCTGACTCACAGCAGCTAATGAGGCTGCTCTGTCAAATAAAGCATGTGGTTTCAACACAAAATGAAGTGAAAGGGCTTCCTTCAAACATTAGGTTAAAAAATAGAATTAGTCCTTCCAACACCACCAAACAGTATCCCGATTAAATAGGACCTGTTGTGTAAATGCTTCCCTTAGTTTGGTAGATTTAAATGTGTTAAGTGCTCAACTGCTTAGGAGTTGTTTGAACCTGGAAATCTGTATCATTTTGATTAAGATGGCCTGTTCTATAAATCGCTGTCTTGTTTATTTGATATAGATGTATTTGGTAGAAGTGAAACCACAATTTCAATACAACTCTGGCCTTTGGTGTAAAATCTTCATTTCACTTCTTCATTTAACAATTTCCACCCTGGAGGTCCGTATACTTTGACCAGTTCATATCTGTTTTATAAATGCAACCTTCAGCCCCTCTGAGAAGGTTGCTCTGTGTGCCACATTCTGTTAAGCCTCTGAGCCCCAGTGTGACTTTAAATGGATGCTGCAGCATTGTTGTGCTTAGTTTCTGTTTTATCAGTTTGGTTGAGCTGTAGTTGAGAATATTCAGAACAGGTTCAGTAACATCATTGTCACTGGCTTATTGTTTGACTGTTATTTACTCTTTGGGTTTTGAAGGAAATAAAAATGTGAATTTTTGCTTATTTTTACTTTTAAAATCGTACTCTGGCCTGATGAATAAGAAAGAGAAATGTATAATATTCAGAATTCTCCCAAATGTCTCATCATAGATCCATAAGTTGTACATTAGGGCAGTTGTGGAGCTGTCACTCACTGAATTTCGAAACATAATGCTCTTGCAGGACTTAAGGGATTAACAGGAAGAAGACACAGCTGCAGCTGCTCCCGCAAGAGACACATGTACATCAGTGACATGGGAAACAGCTCCCGTGTGACTTTTTTAAATTCAGGACAGGAGATGAATTTAGTATTTACATTGTAGTTAAAACTGTTTTCATTATTATGAAAGAAACAACCAGAACGTATTCTCACATGAATTAAAGAGACGCAGAAAGTTAAAGTGGTCTGAAATTATGAGCTGAATTAACTTCAAATGAACAGAACCTAGAATCTGATATTAGAGAGAAGAGATGAGTTGATTTCGCTCCATTCCTGTATTTTACAATGTTCTGTCACGCTTTTCAGTCTACTTTGTTTCCTCTGGTGTAATCTCCAAATACAGCTGTTTAAATCTTGCAAACCTTCCGCTGTTTTTATGTTGGGAACTTTTTTTTATTGATGTCTGTAATTACTGATAAGGATCTAGGTGTCTCTGCAAGTACACGTCTGTGCATTCCTCAGTGCTTTGAACTGTGTACACTGCATTGTCTGCTTATGCCAGGGTGTTTAGTCCTATGTATCCCATTTACGTTATGTGACATACATTATGTAAAGGTTGTAATAATTAATTTAACAATATATGTCAATTAAAATAAGTCAGCTTTGATGTTAGTTTTTACGTAGAACATTCACAGTGGTCTCTTGGGTGAAAGTCCTGCCTTGGAGCTATCCAACCATGCCCAAACTCCTCTCTATGTGGACTTTGTCACTTTATACTCTCTCACTTGACCTTCTCCTTTGTTCCCGTCACAATTACTACAGCCGCTAGAGGTCGCAATAAATGTTACCTTCTGGCAGTTTGACCAGTCTGACATTGGATCCCTGAAATAAATGGAAGATAACAGCCTCCTGAACCTACCAGTGGGTTTAGTAGCCCATATATTTGGCACAGATGTGTTGATAACTGCCTTTGTAACTGTCTGATAACAATCCAATTGGGTGATCAGATTCACCCAGTTGTAGTTACTTTAAATACACCCAAATCTTTTTAAAGGGGACTAAAACCCTGTCATCAGGCATAGAGTGAGCCATATTTTTTGCAGTGTAAATTGTTTGTATTTCATTTTTGCTGTGATTCAAATTGTTTGTCTTTATATTGGTTTTAGCATTGGGTTGTTTTTATTTGCATAGCGTGGTTTTAGCATGCAGTGATTTACTTGCAAGTTTTATAATATATTTTATCAGGCATATTATTGGGCGCTCTGTTGTGATCTGATTGAAGCTACTTGTAATCCCTGATCCCCTGCACCTGGAAAACTTGTTTTTGTCTAAAGGACCAATCATGAGTGCTGACAGAAGTGGCCGACAGCGTCAGGGGAGGGCCGGATCTCCCCTCCCCCCCAGGTTAGTCAATCAATTAGTGGAGCCGGTATAAGAGATGGACTACAGCACAGCAAGGAAGAGCAAGGAGCACAGCAAGGAGCAGAGGCAGCACGACAGGAGCACCAGGAAAAGTGGCCGCAAACGGGAGGAGCACGTGAAGAAGACAGGCGGCAGTGTCCTTGGTGGTTGGAGGAACTCTGGAGAGGATGGGTGGCTGAGCTAGAAGAGCCAGAAGTAACAACCAGATCCTGACTCCCCTCCTGGTGGCAGGCTCGCTTTTACCTGATGTTGAACTTTTTTTTTCATCTTTTAGAAGGTCCTTTTTAAACTGGACTTTTAACTCTATTTAACTTGTTTTCAGTCACACTGGACTTTTAGTCTTTTAACCTCTTAATTGCGCAGTTATTTTATCGGTTTTAGACTTTAAATAAACATTTTTACCTTTCCTTAATTTTTTGAATAATAATAACTTTATTTCTATAGCGCTTTTCAAAAACAAGTTACAAAGCGCTTTACATTTAAAACACAATATGAAACAATATAGAATATAATGATAAATTACAACAGAAATAAAACGGACAATAAAACAGACAGTCAATCAATAAAATAAAATAAAAATGCAGTTAACAAAAGGCAAGTCCAAAATAGTGTGTTTTTAAGAGTGACTTAAAAGAAACCAGTGTGTTGGCGTCCCAGATCGACTCTGGCAGGTCGTTCCATAACTGAGGGGCCCGAACAGAAAACGCCCGGTTACCTTTAGTGGTGGTTAGTTCGGGGTATGGTCAGGAACGACCCACCACAGGTTGCATGTAGGCTCATAGGCGGACAGGAGGTCTCCTATGTCTTGGTGATCCCTGCTGTTCTCCCCCCGGTTTTAAAAGAGCCTGTGTTTTAAATGGAGACCTACATTCTTCAACTAGGTGGCGTTGTCAGGCAACTTTTTAACTTCTATTTATTTCATTTTAAAGCTTTTACTCTGCTAAAATTATTTAATTTCAAACCCCCTCCCAACTGGGCTGACATAGCCAACAAACCGGCGGTACTTTGTTTGGACAATTCAAAACAAATGGTTTGTGCAGCGAATGACAACACAAACTGTACTGAAAAATATTCTGAATGCAGTTGATAAATGTTTTTTCAGTGACTGTTTGCATACTATGATCCTTCGAAAAGGAAGATGAATGTGCTAAATCGTAAAAATCAGACTTAACTGATCATTTTTTGTCTATCCACGACTACTACACCGAACTGAGGGCAGGCTGCCTTGACGCTACAGTAAATCACAACCGCCACCTAATGTGCTAAGTGATATAAAAAAATATATATATATTTGATTCCTACATATTACACTTTTTAAAGCCCCCTTACAGTGAACTCAGCAGAGTTGCTTGTACAAGAGTGAATTGAGCAGTCAGCGCTTAGCATTTGTAGTTTGGAAGTACATCGCATTCTGACAGCCAGGGTTTCATACATCACATACCTAAGAAGCAATCTACCCCCTTGTGGGGTGGAGCTTTCAGTATCATGGAGCTGGTTGGTGGTTGTTGATAAAGGTGAATACTATTTACATGATCATTCATGTGTGATAAATGAAAGCAAATGAGTACAATTACATCTAAGCCATTGTACATTTTTATGGGATTATATTTTGAAAAATTCTTAGTTATTTTTTTTAATGGAATTTTTAGTTTTTAGACATTAATCAATGCAAGGATAATTATTTTATTGATATGAACCATGGAAGCATGATTTTAACCATTTACTGCTTTTATTTCTGTCTTTATTACTGTATAATTTAGTCTATAATATCTTGTTATAGTGTGTAATATACAGTATAATATAATATAAGCTGATTTGCTTTATGTATGGTTAACAGTCCAGATCTGAGTGCTAACTGTAATTTTCTGTTGATCTACATTGATTAATCAACCAGTCATTTCTGTTTCACAAAGGTAATGTAGTTATGTTTCTTTTGTGCTTTAGAAGTGCATATAATAAATGTGCAGTTAATAGAATTACCACAAAGTGAAGTTGGTTCCCATATGGCCTTTGAGGTGATTATCTTCGAACATGGATTGAACATAATTATGTTAGACAGTCTTGCAAACTCAAGACCTTATATCAGTATGGCACAGCGCCCTCTACTGACTACAAATCCCCCATCTGTCAACTGTGAGCTGACTTCCGTGTTATGTCTGCAGTAATCTAAAAGCTTCATGAGAAATCCAGTCTTTAAATGTTCCAGGAAATAACTGTTAATTGTGTGCTTTACTGTTTTGATAAGAAAGCGTTCACTCTTATTAAGCGCTTTCTTTGTGCAGAAGCCCAAACATGACATACCCACACAAAACACTGACTGCTTGAACCTTTCTGATTACAATAAATGTCATGATAGGTCTCTTTCGAAAACACTTTGGAGTTTATATCAAAACTTCTGACTTGGTGTTAGGATACATGAAAGTCAACACTGATAACAAGTAGTAATAAAGATATATATTTGAATCCACAATATCAAATCAAATTTAAATGTAATTAGGGCCCGAGCACCGAATTGTTATATTGTTATTGTAACTGTTCCATTTTTTTCTGTCAATTTGTGAAAGCAGAGCCAAATTTCGACCCAAATAATCTAACAAACCTCTTTACTCTTCTTGTGTTACTTGTTGAAATTTTTATATCGAAATTATTTGATATATTATCGACATTTTAAAAACATCAATACTCAACTAATGCTCAACTCAATTAATATACCTAAAAAAATGTACCTGAAGTAAGTTTATTATTATCTAAATGTGAAGATAATTGGATTACATGATTAAATTGTGTCATGATAATGGTGCAAATAATTCAGTTATAGTGAAGGTCTTTTCATGATGTAATGCACTGTGCCATAATCACTAAATTGCATCATCTCTCTGTCATAATCATAGAAGCTCACACTCTAGGCCTAACCATAGACAGCACCCTAAGAGCCCAGCTTCTCTAACCTCTGTCCTCTCGAGGCAACCTGCTTTAACAGCCATTCTTTAATCTAATCGCTCTCCATGCAGAAAAAAACTCAAATGTCTGCACAAGCACATATGCGGCACTTTAAAGGCAAAGTGCAGCAGCTGACACATACTATTATAAAGAAGCCTGTGTTTGGATATGGCTTCAATGGAGTGTTATCAATCTCTTCTATGGACATTTTGCCTCCATCAGCTTTGTCACTCAATCGTAGGTTGTCAAAAAAAGTGCTGTGCTGAAATGAAAAAGAAAACTGCTGAAACTGTAGAGTAGCTTCTTTACCATCTTGAAGCTCTGTCAATATTTAGAACAATAAAGAACAATCCGTCCAGCAAATACACTGTTTCTGTTTGGGAAAACTGGGTTCTGTCATCTTAAAGCTGTGATGGCCAATATTTATATGCTAAAACTATTCATGCTGACAAAGCCACAGAGAAATGTTACCGACTGTGGAGTTCCACTCAGCTCTGTGGTGCTTTCTTTCAGCTCATTGGGCCTCATTCACCAACCCTTGTAAGAAGAAATGTCCTATTAAAATCCACTTACGCAAGG
The DNA here is from genome assembly GCF_029030835.1 of Brachyistius frenatus. Classification (NCBI taxonomy): domain Eukaryota; kingdom Metazoa; phylum Chordata; class Actinopteri; family Embiotocidae; genus Brachyistius; species Brachyistius frenatus. The sequence goes on from NW_027211051.1 coordinate 15,037, forward strand.
CTTTACGAAGAAGCTGGCATTCATTAATGTTTTCTTATTTGGGATTTAAACGCACACTCAGGAGCACACTTACGCACATTGCAGACATGCCAAATAATGTCCATTAAGTTTTCTTTTAACTCTACATTTGTATAATGTTATAGTATTGAGTCTGCAATGATTTTTTTTTTTTAAATAAAATTTCAATAATTATTTTAATTTCTTTACAAAGCATTATGGCACTTTAAAAAGCTTTATCTTCTCTGTATTGTGAGCAGCCCCAATATGGTTTTAGCCATGACTGGCAATTGACAAGTAACTGACTAGAAGACTACTGTGTCAGCTATCCTCAATTCACAGTTGATTAAAAAGCACTAGCACATGGAATACATTACCAATACCATGTTTAATAGTATAGAGAATTGTAATGTCTCAAAAATCTGCAACAATTTCACAAGGAATCATTTTGAGCCTTTTTAGTAAAAGTGTAAAAAAACTGAAATTGTTCAAAGTTATTATTAACATCTCAACATCACGATGTCTTACCATGTTTTGTCACTTGTTTATATATAAAATTACCATAAAAATGTGTTTATGTGTATGAGGATATCTAAGTGCTCCATTGCACTGAAATAAATCGTGCCGATCGCATCAGCCCATCCAGTATAACTGAGTATGCCATCCGTGTGTGTGTGTGTGTGTGTGTGTGTGTGTGTGTGTGTGTGTGTGTGTGTGTGTGTGTGTGTGTGTGTGTGTGTGTGTGTGTGTGTGTGTGTGTGTGTGTGTGTGTGTGTGTGTGCACGCTTCACTAACCCTTTGAGCTGTAACAGTTCATGTGTGAGACCATACCTGCATCTTAGTGTTATAGTATAGCTATGGTATTATTGAGCTGTTTTATCATAACCATGTCACATAATATAAATAATATAAAATTAAAATCACCTGTTAAAATTCCTGACATCTTTACCACTCAAATCAAACTGTGCAAAAAAAACAAAAAACAACAGTCTGTCTGCTCTCAGCAGCTCAATAGATTAATTGTTTTCTCATGTGTGAAAGAAATCTCCTTTGTTTGAACTGTACTGACTTCTTCGCAGTGTGCAATGTAACCTCTGGCTACTTTCAGACTGAAATCTTTTCGCTTCATCCCTGTCTTCTACTGACTGTGAAATTTAATATGAGACCAGGCAGTTTTATGTCTATGAATGTAGTCTGTGAATATTAATAGGAATGTGGCAACTCCCACGTCAAGATGAGCAAGACCAGAGTCCAGTCCTAAGGCAAGACCAACCGCTTCCAAGTCCAAACCATGTCATTAACTTTGACTTTTGTTTGTCAAACAAGTCCTTACGTGCCATTCATAACACTTTGAGCTTCGTAACATCTAAAGCAAACAGATTAGGTATTAAAAAAGCTGTTCAGGGTGTATGACAAATGTCATCTGGGATAGGCTTCAGCCCACCATGCAGCTGTCCAAAGGATACGTGGCTATAGCTAATGGATGGATGAATAATCAGGTGCCCTGATTTGTGCCACAATTGTGCTTCAAATAAATAATGCAAAACACTTTCAATCTTTGATTGACCCAAAGTATATCCAGCATCAGGCAATTGAGCTGACTGATTTTATTTCTAACATTATATAAATCTTTGGAATACAGGTGTGAATATCAATTAATTCCAAGTCATGAGTATTAAGTCCCAGTGAAGTCAAGTTTTTGCATTCGGTCAAGTTTCAAGTCACATCACTGCTTTTTTCTCTATGACTTAAACCTTCTCGTCAGCATTTATTTTCTGTCCACCTTTAACATACTGTAATAGAGGTTATGTTGGAGTTCCAACAGCAAGAAGCTGGAATATAAAAGCATGTAAACCTCAGCTGCCTTCAAAATGTTCTTCTGTAGCTGATATCTGTCACAGGTAATTCATCCGTAATGTTTATAAGAATTGATTTTTTACCAGTGCTGAATAGGAGAATAAGGTTTTCAGCTTAAATCATGTACAGTGAATCGATAGAAAACTTGCCCACTGATGTATCACATAATACTGTATGGCCTTGAAATAATTTACAGTAACTGTCAACAATTATTGTCGAGCTCCAACTTAATGCGTTTTTCATCTAAATTGGAGAAATTGTGTGTCATCATAAGGAGTGAAAGCTGCTTAAGGAGGCAGACTTGACTTACATGCATACAGCACGAATGTAGCTTAGTTTGTTGTAGAGGAATAAGTGAAGTACACTGGCCCTCTCACTGCCACAATTCTCTCTTGTGTGGCTTTCTAAAGCTTTCCTCCCAGATGTCCAGATGCTATCTTTTCTCTTCCCTCACAGTTAGTTCTTACCTCTTTTCCACAGCCTCTCAAAGCAACTTAAAAGCTTGTCGCAGGGGAAGGGGGGTAGTTCCATGCCCATCCTTTTCAAAAGCTTTGGGTGTAGAGATAAACTTGAGTTCTCCACCCCTTTTAAGCGGTGTTTGCTTAAAAATGTGTGTACTGTACTTCAACGTTTTGCATTCATGCGCTTTATCGACAGGAGGATGCTGTTAGCTCCACGATGCAGACAAGCTTCGATATGGTTGACAACAGGTTGTCTGAGGCCAGATATTATTGAGAGCTACACTGACACAGTGATCTGTGCTACTTTTACCATGAGAGCTAAACTGGCAGGTTAACCTTTACCACAACACACGAAAAGCCACCTAAACCATTAAGCATATTTGCCTACCGAGCCGTCATCCCACATCATACAATATGTAATGCAGATAATACAACACTAAATAAACACAGGTTTGCCTTAATACTTGCCACAACGGGCAAGTGCATGACTGTATAGCCTACACTGCCATCTTGTGCGAATAGTAAAAGCTGAGTAGTTTAATTAATTATGTGTACCTATTGGATACATTTTCACACACGAACTAACTTGCAGGCCGCCAATTAAAACTTTGTGAGCTGCATGGGGCTTTTACTGACAGTAAAAAAAAAATTAAAAAAAATACAGAATATTGCTTTACTCAAGATTGTTCCCAGAGACTGTTAAAAGAGGAGACAGATTTCAATCAAAAAATTTGGAAAAACTGACATGTGGGCTGTTAAAAACGCCCTCACCCTCTGTTCGTAGCATTCGCAGGATATTTCACTTCTGTTTTTGCATATTACTGTTGAATGTGTGTGTGTGTGTGTGTGTGTGTGTGTGTGTGTGTGTGTGTGTGTGTGTGTGTGTGTGTGTGTGTGTGTGTGTGTGTGTGTGTGTGTGTGTGTGTGTGTGTGTGTGTGTGTGCGTGCGTGTGTGTGTGTGTGTGTGTGTGCGTGCGTGCGTGTGTGTTGGCAGCATGCTCTGTGGTGATTGATCACAGTCATTTGAGTGATGTCATGGTGCTCATTAGCTGCTTAATTTGCTTTCTCAGCTAAGTTAATGGGAACAGATTAGCCGATGATTCCACTAAGGGCTTCAGCAGTGTCCTGCTAATTATCAGGTATGGTAGACAGCATTAGTATGCGTGTGAGTGCGCGCGCATGTGTTCGTGTGCGTGCGTGTGAGGAGAGGTGGAAAAAACACAGTAATAATGCAGGTGAAGACATGAGTGTGCGGTGAATTTCAAATGTTACAGGAAATTCAGTTAGCGGGAGAAAATAAGCCTTTATGATAGTGTAGAGCTCTGTTCAATAATAGCAGCTCAGTAATTGTGTCACTTTGGTTCTAATGCAGCCATATACTAGTTTTACATTAGGTATCTGCCATACGAGTTTATTTCCACAGTTTCTGTCTGCGTTGCGTTGCACGGTCCAGCATTACAGGATGTTTCATGTCCCGCTCGTGTCAGCAGAAGCGAGTCTATATTTTATAGAAGCTGGAAGGAGATTGCAACAAGCTGGACAGAGCAGATCTGCCCAGGCAGGAAGTAAGACAGAGATAAGCAAAGAGCATCTGCTTCATTTTCAAAATAAAACACCGCGTGCAGCAGCCCTATCGTACAACACACAACTACATCAATGTCTATCCCCGTGGTCTACAGGCACGGTATGTGAACAAGTAATTGAATAATTGGGAGCATTCATGCTTTATTAGTGACTAAAACACAACAAATTGTATTACCCAACTAGGAAATAAAAGGATAAACACAAAGCAGACGACGATAGAAGCAAAGAAAAAATTAAGGAAAAACGGATCAAATCTGGCAATAAAAAAAAACTGGCATTTTGCTTCTGAAGCGCTCATGGTGGGGTATGCAGCTGTGCAGAGGACAGAACCACATAGCGGCACACATGGGACATGACTGATCGGTGTACGGTTGTAAACGCATGGAAATGCCATGAAATATTGAAGTGCGTTAGTGGAATTACAAGTGTGAAGGAGAATACATGGAAAACAGCAGAGTTCAAAGAATAATCTCTCTCCAAGGTCAAAAAATGAAATGTGTAGCAAAAGCACTGAGGTTACAGAAGTGGTTCAGAAGTCCTACTGAGAGGAACAGAAAACTCTCGTTGGTGGTGATTGCAAGGCTCACATTATTTTGGTCATTACATTTTCATGTGTTTTTTTATTTAAAACATTTTGCTAAATCAAAAATCAGAAGCAGAGGCTTTTTACTTGTAACTGAATAAACAATCATTGGAGGCCAATTACTTTTTTCAGTTTTAAATCAGCCTTTTCACACAGCTCTCTCTGCAGACAGTGGAGTACGAGGCCAGAACAGTGACAGTATAGGTTGGCACTGAAAATAAGATTTGAAATTGACAAACAAATCCTGAAACTGGAAAAAAAAATTAAGGAATAATTGGTATTGAAACACTTATTTTGAAAAAAGTTGTATTGGCACTGAAAAAAAGAAAGATAAAACACAATCATTAAAAAATTATAATCTTATAATCTCACTATCGCAAGTCTGTTGATGTCTGCCGTTGTTATTTTCTTTAGAAGTGGGTTTGCCTTAACGGATGTTAAGCTGGTTGGCAGAGGTCCGCTGGAACTTTTTTTTATATTCAGTCTATGGCTGGAACAAGCACAAATCTAGCTAATATATGTTAGCTCACTAAAACACGTCAGCGAGCTAACCTGACGCACATTAGCACTCGTTCCACTGGACCTCTGCCAAACCAGCATTATGTCGATTAAAAGTTAACTTTTGCCGTCCTCAGGCAACTCTTGGAACAGATAATGGAAAACAGACAATTGTGGTTTGGGAGCATTTTTTTTCAATGACAATGCTTGTTTCAGTGCCAATACAACTTTTTTCAATGCAAGAGTTTCAATGCTAATTATTCTTTTTCCAGTTTCAGTTTTTTTTTCCCAGTGCCAAATCTTACTTTCAGTGCCAAACTACACTGTTCTGGTTCCATAGTGAAGGCCTTATACAAGTTTTTCCGCATTGCAGTACTACTGCTTATTTCCCCAGCACCTGTGAAATAATCTGTAACATTCCCTTTTAATGGAGGTACTCATTGGGTAGTTTTGTAGGTAATGCATATGTTTTTTCCATGTGTGCATATGTGCTAATGTCAGGTACAATATTTGCATTTAGTTTGGCTGAAAAACTGCACAATCGGGTTATAGATTTCTTCCCGCACTTGTAAATTCTGTCAACAAATATCCCATATGCCCCATCCTCTAATCGTCCCTATAGTGCACATTTTAACCTATCATGTGTGGACATTAAGTCATTAGCTCACAAGTCCAATTTTTCTTGGGACAAAAAAAAATTCTATTCTAAGAAAAAGTCGACTAATCTACTGATGTGTTGTGTAAAAAGTCCTGAATGCTGAATACTAATGGTGTAATTAGTAGGATTCTAAAGATCACATGAAGCTGACAAAAATATTCCGCTTGTTATCTCTTCAAAGAGTCTCTTAAAAATCCAATCCGTCATCAAAGTGCAGATGTTCTATTGATACCTGCTTTGTGAGGGAATCAAGGCATGATTTTTTTTTTACACAGTTTGAGGGGAATAGTTATTTATGCCCCGTATATCTGCATTTCATGTGCTATGAGTGCTCACTCAGTTCATGAGCTCCACTGACTGAGGTGAAACGGTATCTGTCTCTTGTGTGGTGCATTTGCCCGTATAACTTTAGTCAACCAGAATAAAGCACTGGAAGTCAGCTGCACGCCAGCAAACGCAATTACACAATCTCTTTCTTTTTCTCCCACCGTTGGAAACTAAAGTAGTCAGGGAGATGAACAGCCCATTAAACAGGCAGAAGAGTGAACAGTGAAAAAAGGCTGATCCCCCGACCCCAATATCCTGCGTCCATTACTGTCCAAAGAATAGTTCATGGCTCCACCAGTGCTCGAGGTGTCGGGGAAGGAAGATGAAACTTGAAGGAATGCCATTTTAATCAATAAATTCATAAAGAAACAAATTATTGTTGTGAAGTAATTGAATATGGCTATGACATAAATCCTGAAATAAGTGTTAATGTAAAATCTAAATGAGTCAGTATCATTAAATAAATAAATGAATACAAGCGAATGAATGCAAAAGGGTTTATATTGTATCTACAGTATGTTAAAGTAGACTGCAAGAATGGACCTGTGTACTGTACATGTAAACAACAGCTTAGATCTGATTTGAAACAACTTTTTTTGCTGTTTTTTTAACTGTGTAAATTGACACACAAGCTTCTTTGTTGTGTGTAATGTTGAACAAGGCACTTTTATAATCATTTGATATGTGATCATTTCTAAACTAAACTCCTAAAATATGTTTCTTATAAAAGGCGTTTGCCTGACCCATCTGATGGCGCGGTACACATGAACGTGTGTGTACATGTTCAGGAGTTTATCACATCCGCCTCCTTTTCAACCTGGAAAAACCCTCTAGAAAGAAAAGGGCAAGAATACGACAGCAGCTGAAGTTTTGTACCAAAAATGTACCACAGCAAATTTGAGAAGAGCGACAGTTCTCATTGGCATACCTGAATCCCAAAGTCTCTTTTACTTTCAAAACATCCAGTGATGTTGGACATCTGGGGATTTGAGGGTAGTGGTGCATGTGTGGTTTTTGATCGCACCCTCGAATTGTGTGTTTGACAGGAGCGCATGGCTGCGTTCAGCTTATAATCAAACTCTTCTGGATGCTTGTAGCTTTCTATGAATCACAAGGGGTAGTACTCTTCAGTCTTACTCCAGGCTGCTGAGTCACTGAGCAATCACACAGACTCAGACTCGTTCCTTCCACTTCATCAGTTAACACACTTGGGCACTGTGGGCTGAATTACGTAATATCCTTTTGTTTCTTCATTCATGACATGATTGTGACGGAATATGACTCAGTAGCACTGATTGGCCAAAGGGGCTGCACACAAGGCCCAAACAATATATATATATATTCTGTTGTCAGGGAATCATCCGGGAGGTGGTGGTGGGAAGAGGGGGGGGCAAGACTGTAGAAATATTTTATAAGAATTATGCATGAATCATACCAACTAATAATTAACTAATCATTATCTTGATATGCAAGAATTAGCCTGAGTTTACTGACGATGTGATGAATTAAAGATTGTTTTTTTTAATTGATAACAACCACTGCTCTTTAAAGAAAGGTTTCACCAAGAGTTAAAGTTTGGAAAGTGCATGAATTCAAAACGCACTGGGATTAAAAAGTAATCTAATCAAAAAGACCATATTTGGAGGCGGTCTGGCTCACATTGACCCTCTGCTAACCTGGCATTAAAATCTGATCGAACCCATCCTGGGGTGATGGTAAATGGTAAATGATCAGATCTTAAGTGGTCTGCTTTAAGTACAGGTGTGGATGCACTCAGGACACACTGAGATTTGATTTGATTAGTGCAGACCACATTCAGAAGTGGTCTGAAAGCCACATTCTTGAAGCTGCATGAATTTGAATGTAAATGGTCTGTACTTGTATAGTGCTTTATCACCTTTCGGTCTCAAAGTGCTTTAACATGGTTTCCCCATTCACACACTAATGAGACAGATCACCATGCAAGGTGCTGCCATCAGGAGCACATTCACACACTGATGGTACACCATCGGGAGCAACTTAGAGTTCAGTGTCTTGCTCAAGGACACTTGGGCATGTGGACAGGAGGAGCTGGGGATTGAACCACCAACCTTCCGATTAGTGTGCAGCCCACTCTACCGTCTGAGCCACAGCCTCCCTAGAATGTGTCCTGGGCTTCTTTAAACGACTGCCTACTCAGCTGGTTCCTCAAAGATAGCAATACAAATAAATGGAGCTCTTGGTGCTGCATTTCCGTGGCTGTATCTGCAGTCTGGAGAAGGCACCGTACAAACCTGAGACAGCTGGAGCCATTTGCTCAGGAAGAGTGGAACAAACTTCCTGCTGACAGGTTCAGAAGTCATACTGAAAACTACAGAAAACTGTCATTTGGGGTGATTGTCTCTAAAGGTTGTGCCACAATAACAAGTCAAGGTTCCCCCCACCATTTTTGTCATTACATTTTCATTTGTTTTATTATTTAAAACATTTTGCTGAATCAAAAAGCAAAAGCAAAGGCAAATTTGTACTTGTTACTGAATAAACAATAATGGACCGATGCTTCAACGTGCTACCATGCCCTTACTGCCTGTTTGTTAGTTTGCAATGTTTTTCTTTTCCTCCACTCATTTCTTACACCTGAAAATCTCTGCCTGCTCTTCTTCTATTATTTTTGTTACCTGAAAAAGTCTCCTGTGTGATTTTGCCGAGCGCACCTGTACTCTACATCACAATTAATCATTTCCGACACACATTAAACACAAATTTGTGAAAGAAGACACATTTCATTTATCAACAGCAACAAAGCCAGACATTGAAAATCAGCAAAGGAAACCCTTAAAATTGATTCAGGAAGACTATATGTGGCCGGGCAGATACCAATCAAGCACCAGGACCCAGGCAGGAAGGGAGGAGAGGCTATAAATGGAGACAGGAAGCTCACCTGGGCCTCTTTCCTGCACACCTGAGCTCAAGCTGAGGCCCGCCTTTTTGGTGATTTTGGTAGGCTCCCTTTGTTTTGAAAGATTTGTTGAAAAACATGGTATTATTAGATGAACTGTGCCTTTTAGCTTTTTAGACTAAATAAAAGCTGTATTAATCAATTGTTCTTTTAACCCTTTCATGCATGAATTATGACAACCTCAGCCAGGATTTTTTTTTGTTTGTTTTTGTTTTTTTTGTTTACCAAGTGTTTTTATTGCTCTTTAGGCATGAAAAACAAGATTTGAACTTTAGGTTTTTTTTATCCATTTTTTTCAGAGATGTTTTTATTTTCAACTGAAGAAATATGTATTTAACAAACAAATAAATAAAATGATATATAAAGATGTGAAAACTATAAAATAATATATGCATACACAAAGAAAATGTGCAGACTATCTTTTATGATAATTAGTAAATCACAGCCACAAGACACTGCATGCAGATGTACTTGGTTCTTCGTGTGCATGACTATGACTATATTTATTCCTAGGAATGTTTTCATTTCCTCTGATGTCATGGCCAGATTTTCCTTTCCTTTTTGGAGTGCATACACATTTGTATTATGCCCTATTTCATTCATCAGCTCATCGGGAAATACATGCATAAAGAAATGTATTGGTTCTGTTCCCTCAACATTCACTTTCTACTCTCCTAAAAAAGGAGGCAAGTCTCCCTCAAACTGGTTGCTTTTGGCTTTCCAGATATTTCTGCTTGTATTTTCAGCTTTTTTTCCTTGAGCTCTGTTAGGTGGCACATCCTTAGCTTCCTCAACCTCAACTCCCTCAGCATCATTTTCATCCTCAGCTCCCTCAGCCTCAACTCCCTCAGCATTTGCATCCTCAGCTCCGCTGTCACTACTGCTATCATTTTCTCCTTTTTCTGGCAGCCATTCATCATCACTGCCACTAGCATCATCGTCACTTGACTCCGGTGGTATTTCCTCCACTATCCTGTAGGCCTTTCTATCACGCTCTGCTTTTGAGCTCTACAAAATATAAAGATATACAAAAACTTCAAATTGCATTCTAATAACATGATTTACAGCCAAACACGTTACTGCAGATGAAGTATTTTCAAGAACAACAGTAGCAGTAATAGTATGAATTGTAGTTGAAATATAGCCAGTGATGCATGATGTCCAATTTAGTGGACAGATGATTAATTGTAATTTCCTCCCAATATAAAATCAATACTTGGAAAATTTATGAATTATATGATTCCTTAGTTGTTAATTGATGTCACCAACATTTTCATACCTGCGAGGGTCTCTTTCCATAGAAGGATTGGCAAGATATTGATGAGTGACTGGGTGTTTCTGACTGTCTGTCAGCCATCTTGGTTTTGAGAAATGTATCTTGCACTTACAAGGGCTTGCCACTGAGTGGCAGTGTATGGGATGATGCGATAGCATCCACTGTAGTGGCTGATGTGCAACTATGCCATCAAAACCCATGCATATACAAGAAAACAACATTTGAATAGCTGCCCACTGTAGTGACCTCTATGCATGAAAGGGTTAACATATTAAGTTGGTCTTTTTTTATAAATAATCTCCAGGCAACTGCATGCTTCCAACCGAGGGGAAGGGCTTTGTTTCAGGCATGGAAGGTATTTGCTTTTGTTTGTAAAATGTGGTTGTAAAGTTTCTTTTGTATATGAATTTGTTTGTTTGTTTCCTTAGTTCTTTTACCAGACACTTCTGAGAAGTCAGCCACTGTTCTTTTTCCCATGCTTTGGTAGGTTTGAGTTTGTTTTAGTACAAAATTGTTTGGGCTGTTTCATTTCTTTCCAGTGTGGCTGTGGTTGGGCTGCCAGGGAGAACAAAATGGTGACAGTCTTCATGCGTGTTTTGTTAGAGTTCTTTTAAGTTTCAGCATATTGTAGTGCTGTGAAATAGTTTGTTTGAGCTCCAATTAGTTTGTTTTGCAGTGGTGTTTATTTGTTGTATACCTTACTTTCCACCAGTCTCCCTGTCAGTGCAGTTTTGACCCACATTCTTTATTTCTTTGGTTGTTAATTAGATATTTTGTATTAAACATAGTTATTTCAACCCCTTCATCTTTCCCTGTGTTTAGTCGGATTATCCAGTCAACTGGAGCTTTGTTTTATTTTTTATAAAGTAATAAAGCTCACATCTTGGTCTACATCTGGTCTGACCTGGTCACATATAGCACCGAGCAATGAGCCTAGAGAGGTTTTTCGATTGATATTTACGTCTCTGAGGGGTGGAACGTCACTGTCCAAAACCATAAAAGGAATATCAGGTTAAGTCTGCAAACAGTTTTTTTTTTTTTTTTCTAACATTTGCGGGATTGTCCACCATGAATTCGTCCTCCAAGGTCAGACATTCACCACTGAGTTCTTTTGTGATGTTCTTATGTAAAACATGAAGTGGCAACGACCTAACTGTGGCACAATGGCACTTTGGTTCTCCAAGCTGACAAGTTTCTCACCCACAACAACACAATTGTTGCTTGTCACCACCCCTACTCGCCTGATTTAGATCGCTGCTTCCCCAACAATTTGTTAAAAACTTTGATGTGTGGTCTGAAGTTTCAGTGGCATAAAACACTGCAGATGCACCCAGATCACTGCCCTCAAAAGCCGTGTAAATCGGGTGCTGATTTTAATCAAACTACAAAACTTGGGAGTACTTACTCATGAAGGTTACAGCTTCTCTGTACTCCGCGCACATCACGGTGCACGATCCTCTCACGTCTCATACATTTTTTTGTGATGTTCTTGTTCATTTGCATATAGAGCAAGGAAGTGAGATGCAATCACGAGTGGTTGCTGGGACGCATTCAGGTCCCTCGATAATGCCAGGTGTGAACTGCCACTTGTGATCGGGTCACAGAGGACGGAGTGTTCATGACAAGTGTGCCTTCCTTCATTGTGATTGGACCTCTGCACCTGTAACTGCAGTCTGTACTGCATGACCACATTCAGAAGCAAACCGTCACACAAGTTGAAAGGTCACATAACTCCAGTTGTTCCTGCTAGATCAAGCAATCGCAACAAGAGCGATAGTTCACCATTCGCCAGGTGCCATTTGATCTTGGTTGGCGCTACAGGAAAGCTGGTGTCCATATTGCTGTTCTAATGGCTTTTTCTTGTAGCTTTGAAGATCTCCAGATCAATGGTATATTTTGTGGCCCACTGACCTTTCCGACAGCATTTCAACAAGCTAATGTGTGAAAATGTGTTAAAATGTTTTGATGCAAATAACTTAACTGGATTCTTGCATGCCAAAACCCATTCTATCTGAAACAAATGTATGTTTTTATGTAAAGTTTCATGTAGGTTACATTTATTTTGCTAAATTAGTTTCGCATTAGTTTGATTGTCCCTGTTCTGCTTGATTTAAAATTAAAAAAAATTTAAATCTATAAAAATGGAGATCTGCAGCAAAACTGCTGCATGTTTATTGAACCACACTGATGCAAACCTCATCAGTAAACCAGTAAGTCAGCCCCTGATTCTTAGCTGGTGGCTAAAACACAATGATAGCAAGCGACAGAATGAGGATCACACATTCTGCAAACATTGATTGTAGCACTGACTGTGAGATGTCTGGTCTTTGCAAATGCCGTGAACAAAAAAAAGACCTTTGCTCTATGGTCACCTTACACTGGAAACAAATACCAGAAATTGTTCGTGCCTATGCATTCTATCTGATTCAAATCCAAGTATCTACACTGGTGTTATAGTAAAGTTAAGATCATAGTTACCAATCAGACTGCAGTTTCTGACTGTGAGCAGGATGAGCAGCATTTTAATATGGGTTGCCTCTGCCTTTATGAAGACTTTCACTCCATTACATTCTGGTTTTCTTTATGCTGGCTGCTTTGTCTTTCCTAAATGTTCTACTAAAAATGTTATGTAAATGTGTTGTGTCCCTGTGCTGTTAAATATTTAAACAACTTGACTTCTGTACACATTTCCCAGCCAAGTGAATCATTTTATGATTCTGCATACTGGTATTGTGACGTCTTCTGGCAATATAGTGTTGTTTATTCATTGCTGTGTACACTGCAGTTCATTTTTGCCCATCTTTGATAGATTCAAAGAACCTAGAAGCTACAACTTCTTGAAAAAGTTCAGAAATAATAAGTAAAACAGACTGAAATAAAGCACTAGCAGCATATTATGTTCTTGTTTGTTATGGAGTGAAGAGTGGCGAATCAGCTTATCAACTCATTTGTTTATAATGAATGAATGAGGGGAAACATGTTGATACAAATGAGCTATTAGTAGATACAGTTTGATTTTGATGAATGGTTGTGTTACATAGTGAAACATTACATACATTAACAGAAGTAATATATCATGAATCCATATGATATATATATATATACACAATATTCATAGTGTTTATGGTTTCTGTACAAAGACATGCATATATTCTATATTTATATATTTTATCTATTTTTAATCTTCTATTTATTTTATATTTATCTTGCTAAAAGGACTGCTGCCAGACAAAATTTTGTGGTGTATTTATATACAATGACAACAAAGAATCTATCTATATATTAAGCTACTAGCAAGACTTCAAACAACTACTCCTCTGTTTTTTATTTCACTTTAAAACATTTCCAAATCATCTTTAACTGAGATTGAATTCAGGAAAAAATTGTTTTAAAGGTTGTGCACAGAGGTTTGTTTTTGTCCTTTGGAACAGTATGTGCGCCAAAATAACTACAAAGGTCGACTTACTACCTTTTTCTGAGTTTCCATGGAAGGCAGACGACAGGCTAAAAGCAGAGGAGTCACAGGCTGTCAAAGTTCAGTACAAATAATCTTTACTATATATGACAAAAACAAATACAGCAAAGAGAGAGACGGTCTCCATGGAAAAGATTCTCTCATTTGATATCAACTGATCCTCATGCCGTGGGGTGTCTTGTTTCATGTCATACAATATTTTATTTCATAAACCCTATATGTAGTTTCAGTCTAGTAGGTGTGCACATCTTGCCGAGGTGTAGATACAGTGGCTCACCACTGTGCTGATGTCTCACAGAGAACAGATGTGATGCATTTACATTATTTTTAGACACTTTAATTTACCAATATGTTTTTACTGAATATGGAAAATAAGATCACAATGTGCATTTTATTCTGCCATTATTTTCAGGACATAAAACATGAGGGAGACATAAAATGATAAAATAATCCATCCTTTTCTTCAGGACTTAGAGGCCTAGGATGAAAGAATAGATCCTCTATGCTTCTTTATGAGTGTATTTTAAACTTTTGATCATATTTTTATACACTAGCCCCCCCTCCCCCGATGTGTGGATATTAGAGTAAATTGCACAGAAATACAATTTTACACTACATATTCACCCCACATAACATTTAGAGAGATGCTGTTTCACTTATTGTAAAATACCCAATGGGAAAATACAGAAGAGAGATGAGGCAGAAACAGCCAAAGGGATTACAAAACTTGTTAGTATTGTATTAAAATGGCAACTACAAGTGTGAAAGAAAACAGGGGAAGCCTGAAGCACTACTGCCTCACACTGCGGTGTCAAGGGTTTTCCAGCTTCAGCTCTGAGCTTGGTTCATATATAAGAACAACACACAGTGGAAAGACAAACTCCAGAGTCGTCTGGCAGACATGACCTACAGCTGCCATCAGTTGTTCCGTGTTGACACTTCAAATCTCTGACGAGCAAAATAACTCATGTCTACTGATGTTTTATTTGTCCTGGGCTTTGAGGTGCTTAAACAAATCTCTGCAGGCTCAAAGGTAAACTCTTAACACTCACGCCCTTCAACAGCCAGAGTACTGCATAGAAAAGACACCTCAATGAATAAAATTTGCATTTCCTATGTTATCCTGTGAATCTACTGCCTCTCACAGAGGCTTCAAACCAACTTTTGTAATGAGCAGATAAATTACGTTGTAACCTTTGCTGTGTTCTGACACTTTCTACCAGCCGTAAAACAGTAGACCCACTGACATTATTCCAATGCCGCAATATAAGGTATTGTCTTCATCCACTTCTGTCACATTAGGCACAGTGATGCTGATAATCCTTTTTCACATACAATTCAGACCACATATACATTCCTCACTGTCATCCCATTGTTACAGCAGCCACACATGGGCCCCATTAATTGGCTCTCAGCTGCTCTGTGCACGAACTGATAGCCCCATTAAAAACTCTGAGATCGTCCACTTTACTCGGCACAAAAAGAGAAGTGACCAATGAGACTGACATCTTTTGGCTCAAACAGTTATCTCTGCACAAGTTGCTGACCCCTTCACCTTTCAAAACTCTCGTCAGTTTCACACTTTAAAACTTTTCGTTTATAAAAGCTTAGGAGAAATTAGAGGAGAAATTTAGTTAGTTCAATCATGGAGCCCAAATTTTAAAATTTGCCTCAGAGGGCCTTACATTGCCAGCCTGGCTGCGCCGACTTTGGCTCACAGCTTCAGTTCTCTTCGCTGTGATAACCGTCTAGTAACTCAGCTCGTATTAGCATTTGCACAGTCACTCTGAAGGGTGGACCAATCAGCAAGCATTGTCGATGGTAAACTGCGTTAAATTCACATTATATAGTCACTTCTTTGGGACACCAGATTGTCATTAGTTATACAACCACTATAGGTTGGTAAAAGTTGAGCTGTGTATTGTAGCATGTACCTGGTATCATGAAAAAGCACTGGCAGGTCCACAAGAGGATACCGTGTCAGTATGACATTTTGTCTCACCAAGACATGAAAAGTACACACACCTATGACTTGGGTCAATGAAGGAGATCATGTGACTAAGGTCATGCAACAGAGGTCACTTGATTGGTAGTTGATAGGTTGGGGGTTGTTGGTTGGATCAAACCCAGAACTTTTACCCAGGAGACCACGGTTTATGTCTATCACCAAGCAATGTGGATTTTGGTGGCTATCCTTAAGGTACCTTACCTTTCATGAGGTAAGTATCCTGTAGTGAAGCACGTTAGCAGAGCAGAAGCATTGGCATCAGTGTCTACACAGATGCATTCAGGCACATTATTGAGTTTAGGTCACCTGCCCTTTGGTGATACTGAGAACAGAATCCCCAACCCCTGGAGGAAACGGATTTAAAGCATATACATTTGATTTGGGCACAAGTGAAATGTGAGCCACTGCAATGGTTAGGTCAAATTCATGGTTTGCATTGAATGTGACATCGTTGCCATTTGGTTAGGGTTAGGCACAAAAACTACTTGATTAGGGTTAAGAAAAAAATCATGGTTTGATCTATTTGAAAATTTTATCATGGACTTGAACACTGGTTCAGGTTGGTTAAGGTTCACCACAAAAACAACTTGGTTTGGGAAAGGAAAAGAGCGTAGTTTGGGTTACTTAAAGGAAATCCATGTTGACTTTTGGGTTATCATAGACTTGAACTCTGGTCTCAGATGAAAGCCAATTACCATGTACTATTTCAGTGCAAATGCTAAGCCTTTCAGAAAGACTCTTGCGCACCACCTGGTGAAGGAACCACATTTTTGGAATCACTGCTTCATACCACTTTAAATGGAGGTCAGACTAAGTGTGAATGGATGTGAAATGTTGGTCTCAATGTACAGGAATCTACTACATTATGTAAAGTAGGTCCCAGTTGAAGCAGAAAGTGATTCTGTAAATTGTAAGAGAGGCAGTTTGAGTAATCCTTTAACTGTCCATCTTTGTTTTTTTTCTTCAAAAGAAAGTGTGTTTTTGGTTTTTGAATTTGGCCATGCTTTAATCTAATCTCTTGACTTGTTGGATTTCTTTGTAGTTATGTTGTTGCATTCCCAGCTATACTTTGATCATTTGGTGAGTACAATCTTGTTATCACAGAGAAAAGTGACCAAAAACAAGTAAGAGATAAAACTAAGACAAAAGTTGGCACAAACTAAAACTATAATATTAAAATTATAATTAATCTGTGTAGTTTTTCCAGCATGTAGAGTGCAGCGCTGTACGAGTTTTAAAAGCATCAGTATTGTAAATTCCTATTAATAAACACTTTGACATGAACCATGAAAAGAAAACAGTGACACGTCCACGACTGTGACAGATGGCGAATGTGTTTGTCAATAGCTCGTGCCTTTATTGATGTCTTCATGCAAGAGCGGATTCTGTTCAAAATGTTTGATGTGTTCGCACTAAGGACTTTCTAAAGGCCTGTCTTCAGGTTCAGTCGGATCCTTGGTGTGCTCGTCTTAACATCAGTTGTTGTTCCGGTTGGGGTCCATAACTCTGACCTCTCATTGTGAGTATTGCCTTTGAATACCCTGAGCCTTTAAAACACTTAGAGTGCCCTTTGGACACCACATGGGGTGTACACAATGACAGCAACATCCATAAATATAATGTAAATTCATACAACGCCACAATCCAAGGCTGCATAAGCATTCTACATTTATGTTGTATTTCAATGTTATACACCATGCTTTTATTTTTGCAATCTTGTACTTAAAGTTGCATTAATCACGTTTTAATGTTAACTATGACACAAATATCTTCAAGCAATGCAGAAAGGGTCATTTGGAAGAACAAGAGCATTTGCACCAACTCTGACCATTTTGTCAGCTATATGACGCTTTTGAGCCTCTTTTGTCATTTTGTTTTGATTGGTACATTGAATTACAAATACAGAGAGCCAAGCTGGTGAACATGGTGTAGCACTGAGCTTCACTATGTGCTGCAGAGTTGCATAATAATTTTCTGTGGGTTGGTGACGAGGAACGGCACCTTTCACGTTGGGCATAGGTGTAACTGACAATGTAATCATACATGTAGCAATCATTACTGATTGCTGATATTGACTCATTTATCAGTGAAGCTTTAAAAATCATACGCACTAGTTACCATGGACCTTATTGGTGTACATTCTGAGGAAGAAGAGTAAGTGTTTGAGCATCAGTGTAGGTTTAAATAGAAATGAATTTGCCCTTGATTAAGCATTTTCAAAGTAAACAGTCAGAGCTCACACATGTACTCCTTTGATTTTAAATTTAGGAGGAATGACTGCCTGTTTTGATACAAATCGCAATCAAACTGTACAGTGCATCTGGAAAGTATTCACAGCGCTTTACTTTTTCCACATTTTGTTATTACAGCCTTATTCCAAAATGGATTAAATTAATTTTTTTCCCTCAAAATTCTACACACAATACCCCATAATGACAACATGAAATACATTTTTTGAAATTTTTGCAAATCTATTAAAAATCAAAAACGAAAAAAACAACAACAAAAAAATCACATGTACTGTACATACAATATTCACAGCCTTTGCTATTACACTCAAAATTGAGCTCAGGTGCATCCTGTTTCCACTGATCATTGGACATGATTTGGAAAGACACACACCGTCTATATAAGGTCCCACAGTTGACAGTGCATGTCAGAGCACAAACCAAGCCATGAAGTCCAAAGAATTGTCTGTAGACCTCCGAGACAGGATTGTATCGAGGCACAGATCTGGGGAAGGGTACAGAAAAATTTCTGCAGCATTGAAGGTCCCAATGAGCACAGTGGCCTCCATCATCCGTAAATGGAAGAAGTTTGGAACCACCGGGACTCTTCCTAGAGTCGGCCGCCTGGCCAAACTGAGCGATCAGGGGCCTTAGTCAGGGAGGTGACCAAGAACCCGATGGTCACTCTGACAGAGCTCCAACGTTGCTCTGTGAAGAGAAGAGAACCTTCTAGAAGGACAACCATCTCTGCAGCACTCCACCAAGCAGGCCTGTATGGTAGAGTGGCCAGACGGAAGCCACTCCTCAGTAAAAGGCACATGACAGCCCACCTGGAGTTTACCAAAAGGCACCTGAAGGACTGTCAGACCATGAGAAACTAAATTCTCTGGTCTGATGAAACAAAGATTGAACTCTTTGGCCTGAATGCCAAGCGTCATGTTTGGAGGAAACCAGGCACTGCTCATCACCTGGCCAATACCATCTCTACGGTGAAGCATGGTGGTGGCAGCATCATGCTGTGGGGATGTTTTTCAGCGGCAGGAACTGGGAGACTAGTCAGGATGGAGGGAAAGATGAATGCAGCAATGTACAGAGACATCCTTGATGAAAACCTTCTCCAGAGCGCTCTGGACCTCAGACTGGGGCGAAGGTTCATCTTCCAACAGGACAACGACCCGAAGCACACAGCCAAGATAACAAAGGAATGGCTTCAGGACAACTCTGTGAATGTCTTTGAGAGGCCCAGCCAGAGCTCAGACTTGAACCCGATTGAACATCTCTGGAGAGATCTGAAAATGGCTGTGCTCCCCATCCAACCTGATGGAGCTTGAGAGGTCCTGCAAAGAAGAACGGGAGAAACTGCCCAAGAATAGGTGCCAAGCTTATAGCATCATACTCAAAAAGACTTGAGGCTGTAATTTCTGCCAAAGGTGCTTCAACAAAGTATTGCACAAAGGCTGTGAATACTTATGTACATGTTATATTTTCGTTCTTTATTTTTAATAGATTTGCAAAAATGTTAAACAAACTATTTTCACTTTGTCATTATGGGATATTGCATGTAGAATTTTGAGGAAACAAATGAATTTAATCAATTTTGGAATAAGGCTGTAACATAACAAAATGTGTAAAAAGTGATGCGCTGTGAATAGTTTCCGGATGCACTGTATGTAATATGTTTACACATTTGTTTGTTGCTTCCAAAAACCATCACTGCCTTAAGGAAGTTTACAAAAGCACCACAGGTACTTTTTTTCATTACTGTTGGATAACTATGTGGTTTTAAATATGTATTTTCGGTGTTCTCGAGCATATTCCAAGTGTCTGCAAGTTAATTTCATATTGTAATTAAGGGAATGGAAATTAGGGGTCCCCTTCTAACCTTGGAAAATAATATTAGTACAGCATGCTTTTTAATGTGGTCGCCAGTTTTATAAAGGATGTAATTTGAGGTTAGAATATGAAAAAAGCACTAATATAATTCTTTAAACATAATTTCTAAAAATACACATGAAACTGTAATGCCACTTTAATCAATTTTTGTTACAAGAGAAGCCAGAGGGAGTGTAGCCTTTATGATGGACCATACCTGGCTGTGTTCCAGGATCACACGACAAACACAGAGCCAGAGCTGCAGATGTCACTGATTCTCTTTTTTATCAGTGAATGGCCTGGTTTTGGAGTCAAAACTATGCAGCATCCAGTAGAAAATCTCCCCTTGACATAACTTCATATGACAATGGAATATACTTGCAGTAGCAAAAAATATTTCTTAGCTTGACAGAAATTGGCAGAGAAGAAAATATGGTATGTACTGTATGTGTATACACAGGAATGCATCCATCTAGAGATATACTCTTTATATTCTGAATATGTTCATAAACCTCCATTTGGCCTTCTAAGTCTTTACACTGCCCAGATACTTCAGTATGTCAAGAGCTCTTACTAGCAGTTTGATTTAAAAGGTTGCCATATTTCAATGCATGTTGCTCTGTGTTTTTGCTGTATTTGGGAACTGTGTACTACCACTACGCTGTACTGATTTGTATTGAGCTGGTTCTGCAGCCCCTAAGTAGCCAAATATCTGTTAATGCAGCTTAAAGATGCTGTAAAGCAAATTCTAAGATTTGCTTCTCATTATATATATATACGTGTGAAATGAATTGCTGAAAGCATGTGCAAAGCTAGAAAACTTTACCTATCTACGTCAGATCACAGCCGGTTTATATAACCTTCTGCATGGCTCCTCCTCTCACACGGTGAAACGCTATAAAAGCCTGGAGCTCATTTGCATAAGAGGTCATCCCACTCGACTTCAGTTCTACTCCTGCTGTAGTCAGATTGTTATCGTACATCAGCTACAGGATGTCTCCCTCCACCTGCTACAGGATGTCTCCCTCCACCTGCTACAGGATGTCTCCCTCCACCTGCAAGTGCATCTTTCCTAGAAGCAAGAACCTCCAAAGCAGCGCTGCATCGCTATTTAAATTCCCTACTGATGAAGAAAGGAAAAAGAGATGGATTGATTTTGTCAACAGCCACACTGATGGAGAGCTTCGCATCAACAACAACAGCCGCCTGTGCAGGGACCATTTCACGGCGGATTGTTTCACCAACTTCCACCGGAGACGGACGGAGTTCTCCTGCAGCGCGGAGCCGAACCGAGCATCGTCCTCCCGGCCGTTCATCTCTCGGTCGCACCGGCACCGTCCGTGCAAACCGCTAACGTGATTTTACTCGTTGTAGAATAACTTTATTTACATGAAATGGGAGCTAATGTGCTAATTAGCTTCTATTGAGCTCGTAGCAGAGTTCAGAGGAAAATGCTTTGATAACCTCAGATTTTTTTATGCGTCTCAATATAGCTCCAATAAGGACCTATAATATATGTAACTCTGTATTTTACATGTTGGGGTGATGGTGAACATGGACCAGAGGAGATCTAATCCTCCCGATTAATGAGGGTTGTTGTTTTTGTACTCCGGTGTAACGTTACAATCAGCGACCCTCTCGGTTACATGCACCGGTACCGGTCCGGATAAAAGAGCCCGACTACATGTGCAGGAGGCCGCAGGTGGAGGTGGAGGAGGTGGTGGTGGTGGAGGTGGAAGTGGAGGGACATCAGTGAAAGAGAAAGACTGTCGGCTCGACCTGAGCAGGTTCAAAGTTTGAATTGACATATAATGAATTGATGTGATATAATGCAGCGTTGTGGATGTTGCAGTCGTTACAGAACTAAATCAACTCCTCCTCTCTTATTATCTCCACTATTGTAATGCAGGTGCGTTAGAAGTAGTTGGAGACTCACTGTCTGCTGTCTCTGGTGTCCAGTTTGACTCCTGTGTTACAGCTCAGGGGGACAAGCTTCATTTATGGCTAAAGTCAAAGCTAGACTGGGTTTCCTGTATCGAAACAAGGCCTCCTTCACACACTCTGCCAAACTCACCCTTGTGAAAATGACCATCCTTCCTCTATTTGACTACGGCGATATAATTTATAAAATGGCATCTAAGACCACCCTCAGAAAACTGGACACACTCCACCACTCAGCAATCCGTTTTGCCACAGGTGCCCCCTTCACCACCCACCACTGTGATCTCTACAGACTGGTGGACTGGCCCTCCCTTCACACCAGGCGGCTACAACACTGGCTGCTCTTGGTCTACAAATCCCTTTTGGGAATGACCCCTCGCTACCTCTCAAATCTTCTGCACATCTCGGACAGCAATCGCCATTTAAGATCAAGTGACTTCATTAGGCTCATCGTTCCAAAAGTCCGTACTGTGTTTGGTCATAACGCCTTTCATTTTGCCTCTGCAAATGACTGGAACTCACTTCAAAACACACTCAAACTAACAGCTCTCACCTCTCTCAACATGTTCAAACTAAAGCTGCAACAAATCATAGTTGACTGCCGTACCTGCTGACCAGCCCTTGCTTCTCTCTCTCTCTCTCTCTCTCTCTCTCTCTCTTTCTCTCATTTTTATAAAGAAAATCCAGTAATCTGCCTTTCTCATTTTATTTATTTATTTTTATTAATTGTATTGTTTATTTTGGTACATAGTGTTTATTCATTTACCCATGTTGTCTTTAGCCTTTTCCTCATGTGTTTGTTATACTGTTTTGTATCTGTGCTGTTTGTGTCACTGTGTGGACTGTGTTGACAGGTCATCATTGTAAATGAGAATTGGTTCTCAATTGATTTTACCTGGTTAAATAAAGGTCATATATTTATATGCATCTGTATGTTTTACTCATTGGACAAATACATTCTGATTCTATTGTGTTTTCATAAAGCAGGCTGCTCCGTCCAGCAGAGAGACAGAGTGCCAGTGTGACATCATGCATAAAGTCACCGAGAGGTTGGATGTCAGACAGACCGCTTAGTGAGGAAAAGAACAAGTAGGAACCAATCATTTATAGTGAGAAGCTGGAAGATTGTCCTTTTGTAAAATATTATGTACAACACTGACATCAGTGTCAATAAAGCTTATTTGACATTGAAAGATGCCCTGTGGAGCTTTTTTTCTCTTTCAAACCTCAAGCAGAACTAGAGCAATGTTTTCATGAGTGAGTTAGATTTTTGGTCTTGTTCTGCGACGTTTTATGTCCTCCTGTTTCCCCACTAGTGATGGTTGGTAATATGCCAAAAACAAGTTGCTTACAAAAGGCAGTTGTGGACTTTAACTTAGTAACTCAAGTATTAAACTTAAGCAAAGTATTTGTATTTTCAGTAACTTTATAATTCTTCTTTACGTAACAAAAACGTTTAACTGCTATTTTTATTTGATGGCTTTAGTTGCTAGTTACTTGGCAGATTGAGATTGTGGATAGAAAATATTAGCAACAAATGAATAATACTGTACAGTCAGGGATGAATTGGTTGGTACCCTTAACAGCTCACTGGAAAAGGTTTCATTCCTGGAATAAAATGAAAAGCAATTTTCTCGTATTAAACTGCATACCTTTGTTATGTAAAGCAAATAAAGTGTGATAAATGATTGCTTCTTCTGCAAAGATTGTTCTGAAATGGACTCAACAGAGTTATGTTTGAGTGGTGCCTGGATTTGGCAGAAAGAGTAATATCAACCTAAGATTGAACAGAATGATAGTGGTAATGACAAACAAAGATCCAAGGAAAACTTCCAAGTAGATGTAAGCTGAAATCCAAGGTCAAGGTGTCCCATTCTTAACAGGAAGACAAGACGTTTGCAGTAAATGAAGAGGTTTTACTTACCAACATTGGCAGAGGGAAAAAAAAGACTAGGCAGTTGAATACAAACAGCGTCTCGACAGAATACCACGTGACAAAAATGTTCAGCAAAAACAGTGGCCCATTCCAAATTTAAACTAAATCCAAGAAACAAGACAATAACAGAAGACTTGAAGCAGGGACTTGACAATGTTGATTGCAGATTGGGGAATTGGGTGCAGGTAAGTTGGGTGTTGGATGCAGGAGACCTGGCATTGAGGAAGAGATGGGGAGGGGCACATGGGGCCCCTCTGGTGGGTAGAATGACACTAACGTAAGGAACAAACAAGAGAAGCAGACAGACCCAAACCATGACACTTGGTACACCAGTGTCTGATTGCAGCAGGTGTCGAGTTGAGCGCAGTGGGCTCCATGGACTCCACTGTTGGAAATAATATTTGACTGGGATGTGTACTGACAAGCCACAATGCTTCTGGGAGAACTTTCTATGGATAGATTACACAAAACTGGAGCTTATTAGAAAGTCAAATCAGCTCTGTGTTCATGGACAAAAAGATGAAATTCCCCAAGACATGAACACTATTCCTACTGTGAAGAATGGAGGAGGTCTGGTGCCTTTAATCTGTGCAGTGCCCAATGAAATCTTAAATCTATCAGGATAATGGCCCAAAACACACAACTGAAATCATCCCAGAATGGCTACGGACAAAAACTTGGGCAATTCTAACATAGCCTTCTATGAGTCCCGATCTGAATCTTACCCAACATCTATGGAAAGAGCTGAAACATGCAGTTTTCGCTCTGTAAGAGTGAGCCAACCTCTTAACAGTTGCAGAGTTCTCACTGAGAGCTACAGAAGTCATTTGTTTGCTGTACTTGCTTCTGAAGGTTGTGAAATAAAGGGTCCCATCAATTTCTTCAACTGTTTTTTTGTATTCTGTTGAATCAAAAATCAAAAGCTATGTGTATTCGCCTAAATTCAGCTAGAAGTCAGTACATGCAATAGTTGTGCCTTATCAAAATAATTAATTTCAATATGTGACTTTTACTGATAATATTACTGCTTTTCATACCTTCCACTCACCAACCAAAGAAGACAGACAGCAAATATGAATGCAAACAAACATAAACAGAACTCTTTACAGGATTCGGTTTTTTATTCATGTTTAAGGTACTTGTGTCCGAGAATGTATAGATCCTACCTATTTTGTTTTCCCAAAGATTCTTCAGTATGAACTTATAGGTTTGAGAGGCAGAATAATACATTGTAGGTTTTTGCCTTTTTATAGAATTTGTTTGTGAACAATAGATAATAATAATAATAAAATGAATAACAATAACCAAAAAAAACTAACAAACAGCCTCATCCTTTAAACATATACGGTGGCATTTACAGTCTGAACCCATCCGTAGGCCCGTAAATATATATTGATATATTGTTTTTCAAACAAGTAATACAAAAAATTAAGAGCTCATCGTATTTTTGACTGACTGACATCCATAGCTCAAGTGAAGTCACAGGTGCCTGTCAGTCAGACCCTCCTCTGCTGTCAGAAAGCACTAATCCCTTCTGTATGCACTCACTGTTACCTCGTGATTGTGTCTTTCATGGCCTTTAAAAGATGGCCAGCAGTGTTGGGGAGTAACTAGTTACATGTAATTCAATTACTAAACAAATGTAATAGTAATCAGTTACAGTTACTGAGACAGAATATGTTTTATTACGTTACAATTCAAGATGTTTGTGATTACAAAAGGGTTACATCTGAATATATTCATTTCAGTCAAAAAGGTGCGTCAAATAATTATTCTGTATATTTGCATCTTTGCCACGGACGAATAGCTCCTGTCTACGTCTACACCAGACTCCATTTATTTAGCAGTGTGTGGTCAAATTTTAAGCGCTGTTTTTGATTAGTTCTCAATTTTACCGCCTCCTCACCGAACACAATCAATATGCAACAACACCGAGGCAGTTGACCATGTCCTCATAAAAGTCAGAGGTATTTAAAAAAACTCACTCAGGAACCAGTGTCAACAAATTGTGAATAGTAGCGCCCTGTAAATAGTTATTTCATAACTCAGCATGGAGTGGACCTGAATGTAGACTTGGTTTGAGATAGTGGGAACAATTTTCTTTTCTCCAGTCAGTTTGTAGTTTGTGATCTGCATGCTTTAAAATCAAAATATTCCAATCTTAATTTAAGTTATATTTAATACATTTTAATATAAGTTGGACTCGTACTCAGTATTACGTGTTGTGTGGTTTACACTGCTTAGTTTACATTTATTTTCCAGGACTTTTCAGCTTTATTGCCCAGTTTAAAACATTTGTTAGGAAAGTAATCAGATTGTTAAAAGTGATAAGTTACATTACTTTGATGAAGTATTTGTGTAGTAAAAATTACAATTAATTATTACATTTTTACAAGGTAAGCAATAATCAAAAACCTATTTTATTTTAAAAGTAACCTTCCATCATTCTCAACACTATCTTTAAGTATAGCAGCCTCTTGATCAGTGTGTTTGGTGTTGCATCAGCCTATTGTTGCAGGCATCATGGTAATTGCGGATTCAATCTCTTTCAGCTGTGAGGCTGTCTAAGTCAGCAGCAAGAGAGTGCAACACGAAGGCAATATGAGTGCTCCAAACACTGCATTCAAACATGAGGATCAGGATTAAGTATTCTAGCCATTTCTTGATTTCAACACTCGATGATAGGGCGTTACAAGTGATGACCTGAGCACCAATTACAAAAGAATCCATTTGGATCATACTTCAATACTGTTTGCATAACTTTGCTGCTTCTTCAAAAAAAAAAATCTAAATGCATACAAATAGGTTATTGTAGTTTGATTTAAAATGGTGTGGAAGTTAACAAAGTGAATATGCCTGCCACTGACGCATTCTGCAGTGTGTAGCAGTGGAAAGGGGTTTTATCAGGATACAGATGCTGTGATTGTCCACCTGTCCAATATATAGAGGACATCTGTTCTGGACAAGATCCATTTGGATTGTCCACTTGTCCTCTATATAATGTATTATATAGTGGATAATTGGGCGAGTCAAACACAGTAAATTGCCAGAGAAGATGTGAGGACAAAGTCAGGGAAAGCAGCTTGTGTTCACAGTACACAACACAGATTACATGAAATTTTGTAGCGTGTCTTTTTGACGTGCACTGATAGGTAACTGTGCCTCTTTCAAGTAAGTGTATTGTGAATCCCCCTGCACAGTGACACA
This sequence comes from Brachyistius frenatus, assembly GCF_029030835.1. Taxonomy (NCBI): domain Eukaryota; kingdom Metazoa; phylum Chordata; class Actinopteri; family Embiotocidae; genus Brachyistius; species Brachyistius frenatus. The sequence goes on from NW_027211051.1 coordinate 41,883, forward strand.
ACACAGATTACATGAAATTTTGTAGCGTGTCTTTTTGACATGCACTGATAGGTAACTATGCCTCTTTCAAGTAAATGTATGGTGAATCCCCCTGCACAGAGTGACCAGCAGTTCCCATATCCAATGCAAACGGTATGACAAATCCATATGACAACAACCAACCAAATGCAAGGCACTAATGATGATAATGACATATGGTTGAAAGCTCAGGTAAAAGTTGGTGTAATGTAATTACAAACTGATATAGTCACTTACAATGATGCAATAATGTTTTTTGCGGCATCAACTGTGGCCATGCAATCAAGAAATCTGAAGCTGAATCTGCTACTGGTGGTGAAAAACAAGCTGCAGACACTTGAAACTTGCCTTACATTGCCAGTCTTTCATAATAAACAAGTTCCCCCTTTCCTTTTACCTCAGAGTTTTCACTCTTTTCTGTCAGCATCAACACATACTGTATGCAGAGACACTGAAACTCCTGCTGCTGCTGCTGTATTTGAATCATCCCAGGGTTTGATGCCAAGGACTAACTTTTCTTTAAAAAGCTATTTAAATAATAATTTTTACATTTCAAAACTCAACTCTAAAAACGTAATATCAGCTCGTGCTTGCATTCAAAGCTAGGAGACCAGATTTTTCAAACTTCTATGGTTCACGATTACACATTTATAATAGAATATAAATACATCCCTGTAATGGTTAAGTAATCTCAAACAAGTCTGCATTCTAAACTGAAATGGAATCAGAATTGAAACTGTCTAAGCATAGGAAATCAGATAAAAATACAGCATACGTTTAGAAGATATTTGGTACATTGGACTCTCATTTCAATTGACCCGCTGGCTAGATTGATACATTTTACTTTTGCTATATACTACGTCCAATACTTAATGGCAACACGACATTGTTAATGTAGCTTCTCTTTGTTCAAGTGTAGGCTAGTTGGAGCTTCGGTATGTGCCAGTAATGGCTCGATTCTTTTTTTACTGAAACCCACAGCTACACAGTCAGTTCCACTATTTTGTTTGGTTACTGTAAATTGTGAGAGGTACGTATTTCACCTTTTCACCTTGTACACTTATGATTTTGCGTCACAGCTTATAGGTTATCTGAATTTGTCTTCAATAAAATGTTCCAAAACTGCATGCATAATCAAAAATTAAAATAATATCTAGCAATAACCAATACTTATTTTACTTGGTTGCTGTACACCACTGCTAATAATTTACTATGATTGATTCATGTTCTTTTGCACAAAGGTTACTGATACAACACGCCTATAAAACTAAAAAAAAAAGATTAGCCTATTTGCAACATTATGTTAGAGAGTGGATGCAGCCCCCCAAAAAAGGCAAGATCTGCTGTTTTAACAATGGATATTTGAAAAAAATAAATCATAAGAGATGTATGCACAGTGTGTGCTGGTGCCGGAACATGCCGTAACACTTCTTTGGTTGTGTTACCTCCCCAGTTTAAAGGAACAGACGATGGAAGCTAAATTATTCACAAATAATAACCAAACAAAACCAGTAATGAACAGACCTTTGAGCCAAAGCTGCTCCCTGCAAGTTTTTTTTTAGGGAGAATATTAATGTTATCAATCCAGCTTTCAAGGCTAGTTTGTGTAGTGTTGACTTCATAATTGATGCATAACCATTATGTATGAGATTGATGTCTGATTGCATGGTAAAGGGCTCATTCGTGAAGCTGAAACCTGAAGGTTGATCCACGATGGGAGTTTGCTTTTCCGAGTGAAAATAACTACTGTTGATATTTAGCTTTTAAACACACATTGATGATTCTTTAGTATGCCAGGTCATACAACTACTTATTGGTGCAGCCACCTGTGCTTCAGTTTCTACTGGAAGACTTGAAAAACAAACAATCAACATCTATTTTTCATAAACCAGTAAAATATCTCAATTGCAACAGTTTCTAAGTTTTCATTGGTCTATTCTCAACTAAATTTGGGTTTACATCTTTTGAAAATCATCACATTCTGTTTTTATTCTCATCTTACACAACGTCCCAACTTTTTTTTAAACAGGGTTATATAACCATCAACCAAAAATGTAATTTACAGGTCACTCCATTGCACAGAAGCCTTCCAGGTTAAGCAGTCATGTCAGGCATTTGCCATGTTGTAATATTCTTTCATATCTGCTCTGGTCAGCTCATTTAGTGAACAAAATAACACTGAAATCGAATCAGTGTTCCCCCTGATAGAGGTACTTTGCTCCACTTTAGGAATTGACGGGTTCATTTCAGGTCAGTTCAGTGACAGTTTATTAACAGTTTACCCTGGGCTATGATTGTGTTCATTCATTATAGCACTACAGGGTATTGATGAAAACTGTAGGGCACTGACAGGTCTGTCCAGAGATTTACAGAGAAGCAAGAGAGCCTGAAAGATACAATTCATAAAAACCATACTAGATGAAAAAAATAATTCACATTTCACTAGGTCCCAAAAAAAGAATTAGTGAAGTGTTTTGGTTGTGGTCGGGTTTGTATGAGCATGGTAACTTGGGGTTTTGATTTGAGTAAATTTCTGTCTACTACTTGGGCTGAGTTGAATGTTTATACAAAGGAACATCTATTGTCTGTAGCAGCACACTTTGGATAGTCTGTGTCAAAGCAAATGGTCCAAAAGGACTTTATGTTGGTGGAGAAAAGGGTTGCTTACATTACCAGGCTCACCATGCTCTCCAGTTTCTCGTGACAGATCCACTGATGACCAAGTAAAACCGGCTGTGGGTGGGGAGGAGCTAGCTTCCCCTGGAAGTCCACAAAAAGGTGACAGAATGAACACTTTACCTGTCTTTCATACCCCTTCACTCACTTATGGGTCTAAGGAAGAAGCACGAGCACATTAACACTGTGTTAATTTATTCCAGTTACATTGGTTCCCAAATTGGAATATATCTTACTGCTACATGTTTTCATCAAAGATTTGCAAAACATTTTTTTAACTTCCCCCGCTTACACGCAAAAGCTAAATTGAGCTAACAAAATATAGCAAAAGGGAAAAAAAATTCTGAGATTCACTCTAAAATCTAAATAGCCTATATTGCTGCAGACAGGATTGCATTTTTAGGAGGAGCAGAGAGTTTGCAAAAATATTATTAGATTACTACTTGGAGGAGTCCTGTATGAGTGGCATGTCCTGCCATTGACCATGACAAGAAGTGAGGAACACCACATTTCCAACAGAAATACATCCTATCCGAACAGGGCTTAAGACATTCTTTTTTTCAACATGCCCTGGCAATGTCCCTTTGTCAGTAAAAAAAGAGTAGAGGTCAACTTTTCTGTGTTCTATGTAGTAAATGCCAAACTTCTCTATGGCAGTCAAATCTCACTTATTTTCCTTTCACATACATCTTTCACAAGGCTGTCTAGCTGCTGTATTAAGGGTTAATACAGGATCTTAGAGGCCCAACAACAGGACACTTATTTTTCATTGCCATCTTAATGGACTGAAATGCGACCCTCGAGGTAGTTGTGAGTGAAGTCCAGAGCCTCTGATACTGAACATGACAAATCGCTGAGGAAAACCAGAAATGAAAAGTCATTTCTGTGGGAGGATGACTAAATCAATGCCACTTTCAAAGATGCAGTTTATGTTACAACATTATTTGGGACTACATTGGGTTTGGGAATTTAATTCAAAAACTAAAAACCTATCATCTGCCTTATTATGTAACACAAAATGAACCTGTTTCACCTACATGAGCAGTATGTGCACAAATTGCACATACTGCTCATGCAGAAAAATGTGTCAATAATTTATGGTATTTTTTCACGAAGAGCATCGTTATGTAAGATTAGTGCTGTCTTGCTAGATCAAGAGAACCACATTGTGAAAGAGCATGGAAAGTAATATCCCATGTGGCTTTTAAATGTGGGGCATGACTGCATGTTGCCAGCTGAGGCAGCATATTACATTAGAACAGCCAGCAGTGCAGAGCAAACTGGAGAGGATCTGCAAACCACACATCAGGGTAGTTGTAGTAGTTGAGTCTGGTCTTAATCTTGGATGTGCTTTGGTCTCTATGTTGTTTTGACTAGTACATGTGTCATGATGTTTTCACACTTGGTCCCTTTCAGCCCTCAAAACAAACTCGATTAGTCAGCATTTTAGTTTGTAGGTAAATATTCCATAGATCACATGCACGTGCACTGTGAGTAATAGTAATAATATGAGTAATACAGATTACAGTCTCAAATATAACAAATCAAATACATCAACACAGCCCTCAATCAGATTGAAAAACAACTAAACATAATTCTCATGAAGGCAGGATTTATTGCTTACTTTATGTGTCACATGTCAGTTTTTTTTTTATGTGATTCCAGCTGGAATTATACTATTTTGTAGTAATGTTTTCCTAAAAGGTGAAATAACATTTTCTATTTGAAAATGTTAGCTCAAACATTTGTTCATTGTTTTTAAAACATGTTATCTGACTCTTAATAACATTCTGGAAACATTAAAAGCGTAGGCTACTAAAAACCAATTTTTATTATTAGGGGATAATGTTGTGTATGTTTGTAATTTAGGAATGTCTACACAATATATTTTTAGAATATAAAAAGTATTTTACCATTAAAAACAACATTCTGGGAACAACAAAAGATTTCTGCTGATAACATACTGAGGACATAATATTCTCAGTCTGTTTCAAATTTTTGTTCAATTTCAACAAAATCTAAATCCTCAGTTAGGAGTCTTTCTAATTTTATTTTATTTTTTTGTCTCAGAAAAGTGAAGGCTTGATCCAAAACAGTCTTTAGGTATTTCATTCGTTAGGTATTTGAGACCAGCATTAAGGGCTTCAAGTTCAAATATAGTACAGTAGAGGGGATTTGGACAAGAATATAGCAAGAATTCAAGAAACTCAGAATAATTAAAAATATTTTTGGATACTTCTGCGGTGAAAAAAGAAAGATTCAGAGATCAGGATTTTTGTTCGTGGTAACTTTTGCTTCTTGTCTCTACCAGCTGTGTAAGCAAAAGAGACAGAGTGTATATGATGGCCATGGGGAAAATGTGCTTCCATTCTCTCTCTCTCTCTCTCTCTCTCTCTCTCACACACACACACACACACACACACACACACACACACACACACACACACACACACACACACACACACACACACACACACACACAGACACACAAGGACATCAGATTTATTATCTTACTTTCTCTCTCACTGACCTCTTTTTCTGACTTTTCCTGTGCTCCTTTGAGTGACTTTCTCATTTCCCTGTCTCTCGCCGTCTCGTTTCTCCATCTACCTCTCAACTATCAGTCATGTCATCTGCTTGGTGAGGCCATCCTAAGCTCAGCACTTGCTTTGTGGTGCACCTGAACCTAATGAAGAACTCGGTTAGATCAAGCAGTCATTGTATTATTCATGGTGATCCCACACACACACACACACACACACACACACACACACACACACACACACACACACACACACACACACACACACACACACACACTGGCATCAATGTTCCATCTGACAGTTCCCCATTAAATTTGAATGAGCTAACCGATCGGGGCGAGAATCCCACAGTGAACTGTGTCTGCCTCCTTCTCCCTTCTTAACCTCTCACACATACACAATAGCCTTCTACCCTCCCACCCGCCTCACCCACACCTCCCTAAAGGTGGTGTTGACTTCATCATCATCTCACTTAATCTTCACTCCTTCTGCCTCCTCTCATGTCACCTTTCATGATACACTTAAAGTGCAGCGGTATTAAAGCCCCAATTGTTCATGTTTGCACTCATTAAGAATTTCGGGGCAAAAGATTTTATTTTAACACGCAATAATCAGATATTGGAGGCCATGACTGCTCCATTAAATGGATCTCCTTCCAATATTTTCCAGTAAATACACAGAAACACCTGGGTCGAAAAAGAGATAAATAATACGAATGGTTATTTCTGTATGGTAATGTTATGGGTGGAATGAACAGAATTTACTGAACTAACAGAGTGATGGTGGAAGAAATGGATATTTAGAAAGATGGACCTGATGTTAACGCTGAACTGTGGATGAGTTTAAGAATTTGATAGGCTACGTTGGTGGAAATCAACCAATGAATATCAGAGCAATCCCAGAAAAATAGATCCTATTTGGTGGTGATTTAATCAAGTGATGACTAAACAGAGTCCAAGACGGTTGAGTAGCAAAAAATGAAACCAGCAAAGACGAGACCATGGAAGTACATAAGACAAAAGGAGAGAGATTCGCAAGTTTTATCCAAATGTGCCGGGCGTGCTGAGAAAGTGTCAACCTTATCGTCCCTCCTTCTTTGTGTTCTTACGTGGAGGGAAAAGCATTCTTTAAAAAAAGTATTTGATATTGTTGGATTGGAATGGAAGTGCAGTAATAAAATGGACTTTAGTAAAGTAAGCCAATAGAAATATACATTATTGACTTGCCACTGTTGGAACAGTAGTTGCACCTTAGAAACGAGCGGTCCATGTTTGTGCTCTTGTGCCTGTACATGCACGGTCTGGTACTTTAACAAATAGCACTACACCCTGCCTCTTACCAACCTAAACCCAATGCTAGCAAACAACAAAAGCCAATAAAGCATTCCCAGATACTATGGGAAGCCATAAGTGCCAAAAATCACCTAGTTTTCCTACAAAGGAGAGTAAAACCAGCAGAAAAGAGAGATCAAACATGAGCTTGCAATGTGGATAAATGCTTCTTTTCTCCTTTGGAGTAAAATGCAGCAGCTGTCAGTCACTTACAACCAAACTAGTAGTGTTTAGTGTCACATATATTGGTAAACAGATCCTGTAACCTTATTGTTGTGGTGGCACAACAATTAACACAGGCAGAGCTCTGACTTTTTCTTCCTTGAACCTGAAATTCTCTTTGACCCTCTGGCTGCAGGAGTTAGAGGGGTGCAATCATCATCCAAACGAGGCAGCACAAAAACAACTGATGTTGGTATCTTTTTTAGAAAACGTTTCTGAGATGTTGCACTGAAAAGAGACGTCTCCTGAACCTGCCTATTTCCAGCGTTGCATCATTCAGCTTCCTCTTGTCAACAACAGCAAAAACAAAAGCCTGGAGAAAATAGGCAGAAATAAGGCAATGTAATGTCAAACTTTTTCGAACACTCAAAGATTAGTGAAGGTGTTCAGCGTGAAAATGTGCATTAAAAGGGCTGTTTTTCCACGTGGTGCAGGCTTTGGCATTTTTTTGCAGCACGCCCCAAGTTACAATTTTCATGGATCAACATGAACCCGGCTGCGCCAAGATGGGATGGGGGATGATGTAAAGATGCACCAGTGAAGTGCAATTTTGGTGTCTAGGTGAACACTAAAAACTAACGAATAAAATAAACCTGATGCTGGAGTGCCGTGTACCTTGGATAAGAAAAGACACACAATACTTCTCTGTAAGAAGGTGTGATGAGCCAGGTGTGTGGGGCTATGCCTTGTGTGTGCTACATGCATTTAAATGCACTTCCAACTGGGTTATATTTGGACTGATGTCATTAGCATAGTGTCATCAAAGGATACATAGTTGCGGATGTTCACAGACACACTCAGCCATGATGAAAAAAAATTTCTGTGTAATTAAATTGCATAATTCTCCTCCCATATCTGGAATAAATCCAACATGAACCCCAGAATGATTTAGCACAGGCAGATATGTGAAGAATGTTGTTGATAATTTGTAAAAAGCATTTTATAAAGATAGAAAGAGAGGAGCAAATGAGAATATAGTTTGTTTGCAGCATGCAGGGTATTTGCTCTAAAAGCCTCAGCAATTTGCTTCATAGAGCAGAGGGGATAATTATTTCTCATCCTGGTGGACTAAAGTAAAACACACACACATAAATCATAAATTGCTCTAAAGCTAAGAGAATGTAAGTAATGGTGGATGAGCTACCACAAAAACTCCAGTCTGCCTTTGCTACAGAAACATGCTGGCACAGTGTTTACAGAATTGTGACAAAGGTATAGCATAATAATAAATCTGGGTTGATGAAGCACAGAATAAATTCATCGTTCGGGGTTTGAAGGCTATGCCTCGAAGTAATTCATATTTCAGTCTTAAGTTTCAAGAAAATACTAACCTTAAAAGTGTTCCATGCTGCAGAGTTTTTTCCAACTCACAATTCCAGAGTGTTAGACAATAATATATTGTTTACAGATGATTAAAATTTTGTATCTTTTTTTACAACATGTTGATGTCATCTTTTTGTTGAAATATTAAAAAAAGAAGCTTTAAAGCATTTAATCAGTGTTGATTTGTTTCTCTAAGTATAGTAGTAATTGAATAATTTGAGACATTGATGGATTTAAAGTTAGCTGATGACATTCAGGGGGGGCACGGTGGTGCAGTGGTTAGCACTGTCACCTCACAGCAAAAAGGTTCCGGGTTCGAATCCGGTCCTGGGCCTTTCTGTGTGGAGTTTGCATGTTCTCCCTGTGCTTGCGTGGGTTCTCTCCAGGTTCTCCGGCTTCCTCCCATCATCCAAAAACATGCACCTCAGGTCAGGTTACCTGGCGCCGCGCTAGTGGCAGCCTGCTGCAGCATCTCCCCCTGAGAGCCCCCCTGCTGTAGTGAAGACATTTCCCCTCGGGGATTAATAAAGTGTATCAAATCAAAAAATGCATGTAGGCTGCAATCCTGTATTTTTGATAACATTACGCAAATCAGTCTACCAGCTAAAGTAGACTGAGCCTTCAGCTTTCAGGCCTCTCTCCTGTGCAACCAGTATCCTTTCTCGGTTCGGCAGGCAGACACCCTCTCTACTTTTAAGGTTAGGCTTAAAACATTCCTTTTTTAATAAAACGTATAGTTAGGGCAGACTCAAGAGACCCTGAACCATCCAGTAGTTATGTTGTTATAGCACTCGGCTGCTGGGTGACGTGCCATGATGCACAGAGCTCCTCCACCTCTCCTTTCAGTATACTGTATTAACAAAAAAGGAACAATGCACAGCAGGGACACACTGAAATGATCACTAAGTGAAGGGTGTAAAAGAAAATTTCAGAAATTAGAGTCTCTTTTGTAATCTAGGGGCAAACATTTTCATATTTAGAATTTTTTTCTATTTTCCTATTTGAACGACTTGATACTGCAGCACACACTGAATGATCCCTTTCATCTCTATATAGACATTTTCTTAAGGCGAGATTTATGATTATGAAAAACAAAAACAAGAAAGCAGCCAAAGTGATTTCAATCCGCCTCACCTTTATCTAATTTAATGGCTAGCTGTCTGTCCCTTCCAACATCACCTGTTGGTGATGATTTTGGTGGATCGAAACTTAAATAAAAACCCAATTATGCTCAATCTGGAACAGTGATCAGTACAAATAATGAGAAATGTATTTACTTGCCTCACCTTTTCCCTTTGCTCAAAATGAAGTAAGTTGAGTGGCAAATTAGATTGAAGGCAATATGATTTTGTTTGTTTTTTGTTACAGATGTCACTTTTTGATGTGTTTGACTTTGACGATTTGTGCTTGATGGGAAAAAAACAGAAAACAAGAAGTGCAAAGAATTTGATTCTACTCACTAACACAATTAGTCAATCTCTTGGACAGTCACCTGTAGTGATACTTAATTGATGTTAGGTGTGTTACAATGATCTATTGTGTGAATGATAAACTGTATATTGTGACTAGAATCTGCTGATGTTCACAATATACCCAACATAAATAATCATCTTTGATACACCACATTTTAATCATATATCTTCTCTTTACCTGTCCCTGTTGCAAATATTTTCGGCCCACTTTTGATGCGTTTAAGATTTATTTTTTCAATCATATTTTCCCCTTTTTTTTCCCCACAGGACAAACGTGATCACGTGGAGGTCACATGTTGCCACATGTTGCACATGGGGAAAATATGTGGAAAGGCTTTCCTCAGGTAAATTGTGGAAGTACATGGATCACATGTGGAAACATGTTATGTGTCACAAATATGGCAAATTTTCACCAACACATTTTCAATAATTGTAGTAACATGAATAACCTGCCATACTCAGCCCCAAATTCAACATGGAATGCTCCATCGTAAGCATTTTAACAGCATGTGGCAAAACCGTCCGGCACTGAAACTACCTCGGGCCTGTGTCCACCAAAGCGTTTATTCCTGAGCACAGCTTATTTTTTTAGATCACCAGCAGCATGATGAGGTGCTCAGTGTTTATTCTGTGCTGAGCGCTGAACGGTCACTGTTTTTTTTACCGATCACCGAGAATTGAAAAATGTTTAAACTTGGGTACAACCATGCGCTCATCACTGTCACTTTTTAGCCAACCATTTAACCACCACTTAACCACCAACACTGGTCACTGATCGGTCCGCCCTTTAGAGTGGATTAGCAAACACTAATACCAGCAGTGCATCCAGACTATAATCACAGTTAAGAAAACCGAAGCTGCGATCAATAGTCTGAGCACAATATGAGCACTGAAAAACACAAACGATCAGCCAAAACAGAGAAGACAGAGCCTTGACAAAAAGCAAAGTGAAGCTAATGCATGGCAGAATTTTTTGCCAATTGATTTTGATTTCTGGGGCATTTTGGTCCTGTTTTATGGAGAGTTTTATCAATACATTTGCATTGCATGTTTGAAAATAAAAACTAGATTTGTATCACATATTTGTTGTATCGTTTTTTGTCAACAATTGTTTTTACATGCAATCCCATAGATTTCACATCTAATTCTATGGGTTTGTTGTATCTGCCCCGCAGTGATCTCAGGTGTCCCTTGGAGCAGCTCCCCACGACCCTCTCCTTCTTCATGTGTTTGTGTTAATGTCTGCAGCTGTGCCCAAGTCAGGGGTGGGGGGAGCCACCAGCTGCACCTCAGCACATAATCAAGACCTCTACATATAGTTACAACATGGGTAGGTTACAACACCAGAAGTCGTGTGCACTGTATGCTGGTCATTGGTCGAGTGGTTAGGTCGTAAAAAAAAAAAAACGTTGCTAGGCAACTGCAACATGGATGGCGTCCTGAAGCCACACGGGCTAACAATGTAGCATGTGAATAGGGGGATAACATTATGCAGGAAATGCAAAGGTGCAGAGGGAAAAGATGAAGCCGTTTGGGAAGATCAACATTATCCTCAGACGTAGACTATAAGGTATGAAGACAAACTCTACATGACTTAAATTACAATATATTAGCCTCAGCCATTTTTTAGATGTCAGCAGACATATTGCAACTCGTAAACTCAAGGCCTATTTAAAGTTTTGATTTCCAATGTTGTGATTAACACATGAGGGGACAATTCTCGTGTAAATGGTAAATACAACCCTGTTTGAACGCAGCAACATACTGAGATCTGCCATGTCACAAGTGCATTGCAGTTCCTGCTACTATGTTCCAGCCTGAAATATGTGCTCACTGTTTTTGCTCTTGCTTTTGACCTCGCTTTGACTTCTCCACCTGGTCTTGGAATCCCTGACTCCGGTCCATCCTCGTCTCCCTCACCAGCTGCCCAGCTTCAATCCCTGCCACTCACTTTTAGATCCATGCTCACTCACTTCAGTTGGAGACCTCTTTGGACCTCCACACCTCTGTACCACTCTGCCCATTACCAGCATCCCTCTCTGGACTGCAGCTTAAGGCTACCGTCATCCAATCAATCCGCTATGTCTTGTAATAAACACCTTTAACTCCTTCCCTGCCTTCATAGTGCATCTAAGTTTTGGCTCACAAGCATAGCTCTTAACAGGGTTTCACATTGGTATGGGTTCAAGTTTCATGAGAGAATACATGGATGTCACATGTAATCTCGTGGTTTTCACATAGGTAATTGTATGTTTCACATGGGAATTTACATGGGCTTCACACATTACAGCAGTTTTTACCTTACCTGTGCAAACTCCCACGTGATCACGTGTTTTTGCACATGTGAAATTCATGTGGTTTTTCTGTTAGAATTGTATTTTTTTTTTTATAGAAACATTATATTTCTCTTGAGTAGGCCAGAGTAAATAGCAAATGGCTGCAATTCTGAAGCAACACTTGTATCCAAAGCACTTTCCACTTTGCCTCACATTGACACACCACTAGCAGTGAGCTGCCACGGAAGGTGCCGGTCCACTGGGAGCAATTTGGGCTCCAGCATCTTGGCAAGGCCAGCTTGAAATGTGGACAGGAGGAATTGAGACTTAAAGCCCTGCTTCATTTCCTGAGCCATAGACAGTTATTCTGCAAGCCTATTTTATATACATGAAGAGTTTGGGTGTTTTTTTTTTTATTTTATTTTATTACTATGCTCTTAAATGATACAATGAGTTAGTAAAAAGAAACCTTGAACTCAGTTGTAATATAATATAATATAATTTTTGCATTTTGTATGCCTTGTAATTATTTTCTTTATGTTATGGTTTGAACTTGTTTTCTGTTCATTATGATTTAATGTTTCCTGTTTTTTAAAGTTACTTTCCTTTTGTGTCCGTTTTGTGTTACTCCCTGGCAGTATGTCCCTGTGCCTACCTGAGGCCTTCAGTCTGTCTTTGTCTCTCTCTCCCTGCCTTGTCGCCTGCCTGCCACACCTACCTCACCTGCTTTCAGTTCCCTAAGCAGCCACAGCTGCAGTGACTTACCCATCACCCCAGTTAGCATATTGCTGTGTTCAAATGGGGCCATATTTACCATGTACATGAGAAGAGTCCATATGAACGTCCATTTGTTGTGAATACCTCGTGGTATTCATGACGTTGGGAGTTGAAATTTTCTATAAGCCCTGAGTTCACAAGTTCTAACGTTTTTGATGACGTTTACAGAAATGGTTGGATGTTAACTTAGTATGTTGTAATTTTAGTCACGTAGACTAAGGGTAGTCAGGGAGGCTGTGGCTCAGGCGGTAGAGTGGGTTGGACACTAATCGGAAGGTTGGTGGTTCAATCCCCAGCTCCTCCTGTCCACATGCCTAAGTGTCCTTGAGCAAGACACTGACCGCTAATTTGCTCCCGATGGTGTACCATCAGTGTGTGAATGTGCTCCTGATGGCAGCACCTTGCATGGTGATCTATCTCATTAGTGTGTGTGTGAATGGGAAAACCATGTTAAAGCGCTTTGAGACCAAAAGGTGATAAAGTGTACAAGTACACACCATTTAGACTTCATCTTCATAACTTGGATAATATCCCATGTCTGAGGAAAATGTTGATCTTCTTAATAGCCTCCTCTATGTCCTGTGTGCCTTTGTATTTATTGAATTAAATCAACTCCCCCTCCTCTTGTTAGCTAGGTAAATTGTTAACCTCTGTGGCTTCTCGACGCCACCCACATTGCCCGTTGCTTCGCAAGTGTTTTTACGACTTAACCACTTGAACCCCAAGCATACGGTATACATGACTTCCCATGTTGTAATCACAAGCTCACGAGTTCCACGTGAATGCATTCTCGCTCTCTCCAGTCCCTCGTTGTCAGTCCACCGTGAACCCCGTGTGGATCTTTTTCTGATGTTTGGTTTATCTTTGAGTTCTTTTCAGCCTCTATTTGTGTTTGGTTTTATTTTGTTAATTTACATTGAACTTCAGCCTTTTATAATCAGCCTTATGGGCTCACTTTTTGTTACAGCCCCTGTTGTTTTGTTGTTTAAATTAACCCTTTATGTTTTTAACCTCCTGCTGTATCATTGCGTTTTGGTCAACCCTGATCCCCACTCAACACATTACTGAAATTGTCTATTGTGTATGTACAGTAAATTGCGTATTCTATGCTCTCTTAAAATACATATTTATTCTTATAAACAGGTCTTTCTTAAATAGGAAATCCTGATTACCAGAAAGCTATAAAAAAAATTAAAAAAATTAAAGTATCAACTAACATTCAATGAGTCTTTTTTGTTGTTGTCATTTTTGTAAAGCTTACCAAACTCACTGGAATTACCACTGTGTTTCCTGGTTGTCCACCCATTCTAAGCACTAGTCTAGTTCAAAGTGTGCCACAACAACATCATGTACTGTACATGCCTCCATCTGGTTATGTGGCGCCTCCAGTGATGTAAAACACAGAGTAATCTTGTGAGGCAGGTAGACCACCATTCCCACTCCCACAGCACATATCCTCCTCTACCCACTGTGCAGGCTGACAGATTCAGTGCAGATGGAAATGGGACGCTCTCTGATCAGAGCAATGGGGAGCTAACGTTACTCTGTAAGGTTGAGGCGGGAATGGAGATTTCAAGACTGCATTTGCAGGATTGACAGTGAAAGAGGTTGTAATAGTATCAGCTGTACAATGTGCTCAATGTGGCATCACCGGACAGCAATAAAAACAACTATACTGAACATTTTATTGTCCATTAAACTGATGTTTACACTCCCCTGATGCACACTTTTTTCACATTAGCAAACTCTGATCAAGTAGACCAAGCTGGGAATCCCAAACGCTCCTCAGATGGGATATTGAATCCTCCTCATCACATTCTGGCTCTCCTGAAAATTGTACATATCCACAAAATCCCTACGAGGAGGCATCAAGGACACATCCAAATCAGATGGTCGAACAACACATGTGCCATCTGGCAAGGCATTTTGATTGCCAGTCAAATACAAGACTGTTCAAAAGACTGTGAGGTGAGACTGCTTTTAAAAAAAATATACCACAAATAGTTTTTATATCAGTGAACTTCATAAAAAGAACAGAAAACAGGAAACCACTATTTGTTGTGGCCATCGTCTGCCACCCCATTCTAATAACATGTAGCTGTCTAGGATGCAGAAACAATAAAGTGCATTTTGTTTTCCCATGATTTTGAAATGTGCTTTCAAGTAAACATGCACCTCTAAAACTCTGCTCCATATTTATGAAGTGCAGGGGTTTTCTATAAGCTCAACCAACAACACAGTAACCACTGACTGATTTGATTTAATTCTCCTTTTCTCAAAGGATATAGTGACATTTATTTTTTTTACCACCAACATCGTTCTGACCTTTCCTTTGGTCATGGGGCTCAGCATCAAAGACAGAAAGTGTATGAGAGAGAGAGAGAGAAAGAGAGCACTCGCCCCATATAGGAAGTCAAGGCAGAAAGGGCAAGGAGCAGCGGTTATGTAGATCGGATGGTGGTGGGATTGCTGATGGAGGTTTTTAAAGCTCAGGCAGGTTAAGGTAGGTATGATTGGAAGAGAGGGTGAGGGTCTGTGCTGACACAGCTTTGATAAATTCAAAGCTGTATTTATTTATTTTTATTTTATTTGTTTTTATAAATATATATGTATATAGTCTGTGTGTGCGCGTGTGTATCTATTCAATTATTCATTGCTATTATTTTGTATTTTTTTATTTATTTTCCAAAATAATTACTTTTATCTATCTTATTTTATGTACGTATTTGTAATTGTTTTCTTATTGTATGCACCTTTTCTGTGACGACTAAATTTCCCCACTTAAGTCTGAGTCTGAAAAAGAAACCCAAACGAGAATGAATGCTGCATGATTGCTTTCAGCATGTGTATACCATTGTCATACACAGTATTCACCAACTGTATCAACAACAACTGCACCTTTTACATGCATATTTATGATTTCCAGAGGACAAGCACTCATCATTTTTGATAACCCCCCTGACAACACTGAACAAAGGAGACAGCTGTTCTTGGGCCCGAAGACTCTCAAGGACCTGAAGGACGCAACGTGTGTGTCATTTATGCTGTCGTATATATGTAATATAATATTGGCTATCAATGGAACACAACTAAAAACTAAAACAGAATGGGCCTCACAATTACACCTGCATTTTTATCCAACTTTGACGATAAAGTATATATTTTGTATCTATTAACAAGTCTTGTAGATGAGTCCTGTGTAAAAATCTGAAATTCTTTTTCATAGTCTAATTCGCTGGATATATCGATTTTCTCCTCTCTTATCTCTTAGTGTTTTACCGTTTTCAAAATCCCCATCACAACCGGAAAAAACAACAACAACCTCAGACCACCAATCTACATGCTGAAAAATGCCAGGTTTTGATAAAGACTTGCAATAAGAAGGGCCCGCTTTACTCCTTTCCTGTTTTTTGCAGGTTCCCCGTGGCACTGTTTTGCAAAGGCACTGTTGCTGCATCCTGGGCCTATGATTGGCTTCAAGGAATACAAACAACCCACAGCCTTTTTTTCTCTCTACAGCAGAATGGTATATGGGTGCAGCCGGTTACATAACATTTTTAGGCCTCTCGGTGTTTAGTTCGGGCCTGCCCAGCGCCATTTAATCTATCAACCACCAATACTTTGATTCTTGACAAAGCAATCAAAAAACAAGTGGATTTAATGGAAAATTTGTATCATTATTTTTTTGTTTGTGTTTAATGAACACTGGAATTTAGAAGGATTTTTTTTTACTGAGACTTTGTGTACAGCAGCAAAGGACTAAATTACTGTGATGAAACCCAGCAGCAGAGGAAAGAAGCAGTTGGATGATATACCTATGCCCTTATATAACTTTGTGTAGGTCACTTGTGTGTGGGAACTTTTGCTTTGTTGGCACTGAGCCAACACTGAATGTCCGCAGACTTCCCAATTAAGTCTTCCTCCTTGTTGCCTGGGGAAGAGCCGGACTTCTTTGAGTTGCAGACAACTGTCTGAACACATTTGGGACCTTAGTGAGGCGTTCATCCGGCAGTGGAAGGGTGGAGATGGATGAGGGCGGAGGGATGGGTATGGGGTATACAGAGTGAGGGTGTGATGGCTGTCTGCTTGCTAATAAAACTCCAGCTGTCCCGCCAAGGCGTCAGCAATTAAGTCTGTGACACAGAATGTGGACTGGAGCCCACTATGAATTCTGTCTCGTCAATTTTGCACTGATGCTTGGATCATCGCACTCGCCGTGAGTCACACATCACAAGTCTGCAATTAGGAGCCAAAAAAGAACAAGGATGAAAAAAAAGCACTGCGAAAAGATAACAGACTTGCCAACGGATTTTTGTTTTGTTTCCAGACTTATTAAGCTCATAACAGTATAATTTTAACCAAATTAGCCTACTGCTCAAATAGTTCATTTTTGCATCAACGTAATTTGTATGCCTCTGCAGCTGGAGGCATTTTTGTTTTGGGGTTGTCAGTCCATCTTTCTTGTGAATGTGATATTTCAGGAATGCCTTGAGGAACCGTCTTCAAATTTAGCACAAAGGTTCACTTGGACTCAAGAATGAAATTAATAGATTTTGGAAATCGTAGGTCAAAGGCAAACAGCAGCATTAGCAGCAGTGTTAGCATTACAGTGATAAGGAGTGTGCCAGTGAACTTGACTTGCCTGCCAAATGTTAATATATTCTTATTTTGGAATACTTTGGATGACAATATGGAGGGAGGTTTCATAAGAGAAGAAATCAACTCTCAAAATGTGTTAAGCTCATATTTAACTTATATGTGTTTCTTCTAAAGTGACATTAAAGAAGTCAATGAGCCCTGGCGCACCTCACCATTACACTGGAGCATTGGTGACACACTGTACGTGATACCAACTGGCCAACAGACTCTGTCTTATTACATGTAGACTGTAATGTCAACATGTTTTGTGATGAGGGTTTTAATGTTTTCTTTGTTTTGATTTTGTTCCCCTACTAACTGCTCCACTGCCCCTCGTGCCTCACTATTATAGTTTTCTTCTCCATCTCCAAAATATTGTTTCTTACACTTACATGTTAAGTACAACAGAGACTCACACAGCAGTGGAACTTCAGCATTGACGGAAGTCTGATGGGAGTCCGGAGATGTTCGGTTTCAAGTGTGATTGCTCAGCTTTTTTTCATCATAACAGCAGCCAGCCAGTCCGAGAAAAGAACAATTACAATAAATAAATATAAAATCCAGTTAGCCTTACAAAGGACTCCAACTGTATTAGTGATACAAGATAAAGGTAAAGCAAGACTGCGTGACTTTGAAAAAAATATATATAATAAGACATTTCTTTTTTCTGATAAATAAAAGTTTAATTAATGAACAATACATCAGAATGTGGTGCTACAGCCCTGCTTGTTCCGGCATGACCAATATCCCACTTAGAGCTGCAAGGATTTTGACAATCGTTAAATTGTTTCAATAATCTTTCAAGCAAAAATACAGAAGAACTCCCAAAGATATGCAAATTTAAGCATCTCAACTAATTTCTGTTTTATGTTCTTATAGTCTTAGAAAATTGATATTTTAGGTTTTGAACTTTGAAAAAAAAACAACAACAAAAAACACAACTTCAAAAAGTCACCCTTGAGGTCAACAATATTTGGGGGGACTTTTGATGTAATTAGCAGTCTGTAATAAGAAATACTCATCACTTTTAGCCCTCATCTTAATATGAGCTAATATTTGGGTATTATAGTCTAACTGATAATTGTTAAAACCCAAGTCGGTAATTCTTTGAAACATGACGTGTTTTAATATCTACACAGAATCATGTTTTTTTTTGTGTTGTATTTACTGGTCCACTTATCAGCCTTGAAACAAAAGGAATGACCACATACCTTTTTTCTTGTACTATGTCTTGTTTTATGTGCAGTGCTTAGAACAATAAAATTTTAATATATGCCAAAAACAAGTGAAGAAAAACATAGGAACGATATAAAAAATGTAAGAAAACAATTGGCTAACAGTACATTCAGATCACACAATCACATAAAGAAGACATCTCTCTCTATATTATATAAGAAGACCAAAGAGATGAGGCAGACTTTTCTGTCGGTTTACTGTAGAACTCAACATGAGAATGTCCTTTTCCACTTCATTAGAATCTCGCAGCAGAGAGTCTAAACAAAAGTGTCTGAGCTTAGCATCTTTTGGCCATTTTAGCATTTTCTCTTCTCTCTCTTATGCATGAGAAGGAGATAAAATGACCCCCAGACTCTGCTTTTTGGCAGCAGCACTCTCTTGGAGAACTTCTGAAGCGTCACAGTTAGCTCTCTAAAACTCCTCAGGGACCCGGGGGAAAGTGATGGAGCTGGAGTTTTCATCTTTAATGTGTTTTTTGAATCCCAGATGAACCTCAGGACTAACTCGGCATCTTCCCCCCTAAACACACGCAGATCGTGTCCTGGCAAACATCCCTGCAGCCATCCCTGCAGCTACGAACTGACACATGGCTTTCAAACCATGTGCCAGCTCCCTCGCATGAGGCTGTAGATGTTAGCCTTTTGTTGCCCATCCATCACAATATTGCACAGCCCTTCGTCTTCATCCGCCTCTGACAAATTTCATTCTCATTCAAAAACTTTCTTTGGGGCTTCGCAGGCTGTCTGGAAGTGTGTTGGAGGAAGCGCTGCGCAGTGTGTCACTTGTCAAGGATTTTGATTTTGATTTTGAGCTGCTTACATCCCAGAACTTTAGAGGATTTTCACAATGTCTTTCTATCTCGTATCCAACGTAACCTCTATTTATCTACTAACTCCTATCGGGAGTCATTGGAAAGTTACCTCAGGGCTGTTGTCAAGACAGACATGTTACATAAGCTAGATCAAGCCAAATTCGGTCACAAAAAGTTGAAGGGTTTAGCAAGAAAAGAGTTGTAAAGCAGTGTTTTCCCCTTCATAACACACCTTACTGTTATCCCGCTATGACTCCAGTGTGAACTCTCATTTTACTGCAAAAGCAAATGTTTACAGATGGAAAAAGAGCAGAATATTGATTTGGCCAGAGCATGGCAAAAAGTTTCAGCTGACTGCACCGTCAGTCTGGTGATAAATGTGCATTAAAATCTTCACTACTGTACAGCTGTGAGATTTCGCACAAAACAAAACACACAGAAGGTCAAAGATAATGTAAAGTAAGAAAATGACTGTATCCACGCTGTAATCCACCCAAACCCCCAAAACTAAAGGAAGAGTAACTAACTAATGTAACTAAGTATAATCTTTAATCACTGTGTTTTAGTACAAATTTAAGATACTTTTCCTTTAAACACCACAAGTTTTATGTTCTGTCATTAAATTATATATTAAAAGTATATATGTATAATTAGAGCTGAAGGGATGCTCAAATTAAAATAGTCCAACAACTATTCTGAAACCATTTAAGTCATTTGTCCTCACACAGTAAAAAAACAAACTGTAGGTCGTTCCGACGAGCAGTTTATTCTGACCTACGTTTCTGTTTCATTGTGACAATGACCCATAGTGACAGTAATGACACACGCAAAGGAGGACGTGAGGTGAAGTAGTTGTAAAGTCAGCTTACTTAGAGGTTGGGGTGAATGGGTGAGTCCACAAAACATCTGAGTTTAAGACAGACATCAAACTGATTGCCAACCATTTCTAACAATGAATGCTCAATAATCCCAGTTGTTTATTATGATAAACCTTTAAATCCAAACGGTGATATTTCCCTGAACCAATAATCATGTTGTTTTTAAGTCCGTTTTCTAAGAAACCTTCCAAAGGTTTCATAAAGTTACTCAAACATGAGAATTAACTTGTATCCCTTGTAATCATCTAAATAATTTGATATATTTGTGTTTGTATGTAGCATTATTAATTGGACGACAAATGCAATGTGAAGGTTTCTTGTTCCTCGCAACTATTTTCTGGAGTTTTAGAAACCAAACAGTCAATTGATTCATCAGCAAAATAATGAACATGCTAATCTAAAATGAAAATTATTGGTAGTCCCAGACCTACATGAAAGAGTAAAAAAAATAGTTCAACCTTTAACAACTAAAACAGTGAAATACTGCTTAAACATCAATGAATAACTAATAAGGATCTTACAGACCCATGAGACAGTTCTATTTCTCTCATATGCTCCTCTCTTCATTGGCTTCTTATAAAATCAAGAATAGAATTCAAAATTCCTCTGCTGACTTATCTTAAAGATTTGAAATTACCATATATCATCCAAATGGAGCACTTCGCTCTCAGAAGAGCTGGCCTGCTTGTCGTTCCTACAGGTACCATAAGCAGAATAAGGCCTGCATCTCCCTAGCTGATTATTGTTTGTTAACTCTATATGAAGTTCCCCTCGCTCACTTTCCCTTCATCCCAACCGGTCCAGGCAGATGGCTGCCCACCTCTGAGCCTAGTTCTGCCAGAGGTTTCCTCCTGTTAAAGGGAAGCATTTTCTTCCAACTGTTGAAAGATTTGTCTCTCTTTTAAAAAGGGAGAGGGTTTTTTTCATTCCGGCTATCGCTCAATTGTTGGGTTCCCCTCTATTATGCTGTGTGGTTCTTTTTTAAAAGACTTTACAATGCTAAGTGCCGAGAAATTTGATGCTATGTAAATAATATTGAATTGTGCCTTTGTCTGGTCAATTCAGTGGTTTGTTTAACAACAGAAACATCCTCCTCCGGTTACATTTAAAGCTGATTAACTCAAATTTGAACAGCTTGAAAAACATAAAATCTCAGCATGAATCATGCTAAATCTCAATGCTAACTAGTATGGTCAGTTTTCTGTTACACTACTGCAGGGATGGTTTATAAGCAACATGCAAACTTTGTCACATTGCACTTCTTTGCCTTTCAGCTGTCAATCAAACATTCTGTACAATGGCCCAAACACTCAGAGGTTTGGAGAAGAGGTTCAAAACTTCAGACTCAATCTGTAATGGAGAGTGGAAAACCCACCTAAATATTGAAATAGACCTGATTAGCACATGTAGGGAAACCGGTGTCCTGTTTTCATTTTTGAATTCAGGATGCAAACTTTACATGTGAAAATTACTACACTGCGACTACACTAGTTTCATAGTTTTCATACTCATATGTTGCAGCAATACAGGCTCCATGATCCAATACATAGCGCTCAGAAATCCCTGTTACTTGATATTAATTTCACAGCAGAAAGATTTGGCCAAAAGTCAACTGCTCAACAAGACTGTCCAAGTATTTGTTGGTATTTTTAAGCCTATATCAGTCAAACCCTGCTGGAAACCCTGATGGATCACTTTGGAACGTGTGAACATTTTAGAGATCTATTGACTGCAGTTGCTGCAGAATTGTCCCTACAGGTTGTCTGCACTTCCACAAGTGTGGAAGAGCAGATAAAGCTGGTTTCCCACAGAGGGAAATCTTTCACAGCTTTGTTTTTTTTGTATGTCTTTCTTTCCAGGATGCTTTCTTCTTTGCTCTTAGTTCCTACTATCAGTGGGCAAAGTGATGAACAGACAATTGTTTCTGCGTGTTTGTGCATTTAAAAAAAAAAAAAACTGTATAAAGTTATATTCACGGCCCTCAGAAGTATGATAATAAACCACTGCCTTGAAAACAAATGCTGCCATTTCTTGCCTATCTTAAATACTACAATTGATCCATTTATCCCACCCTACATTTGAAATTATGATCAATCTACAGCTCGGTTCTTTTCAATTTTTGTTTCCACTTCATCCAATCATCTCTCCATTAATGCATTAAATTTTTCATTTGCCCACTTAGCCTTTCATGCATCCATTATTAGCATTTAGCTCTGCTTGCTTGGTCTCTACAGATTAATCTCTATCCATTTCCCCCCTCACTGTTACAGCCATCATCTTATCAGAGAGCTTTAGTCTGATCTAATATGGAAGCTCTCTCATATCATATCAACTAAAACTTTACGTTTAGGCCAAACATCACCACTCACTCTTCTCAGCTGTGATCATCTTTCCTCTGCCTCTTCTCTCCATACCGAAGTCAAGCAACCACTGTCAAAACTCCCTCTGAACTTACAGTTGGAAAAGGAGATCTCTGAAAAGATGTCCAGTAATAATTAAATATTTTGGAGGGAGAGCTCTTTATGATGTTCCACAATTCATGTTCCTCTTTTAACTCATGCTTGATAATATGACAAAATATATTATAGCAAAATAATTTGAATTTCCCAATCCTATAAAAATTAATTTGAACAGTATTGCATTTCTTTGCTGCATCAGAAACCCTGAAAACAAACAAAGCATAACAAATATCACCTTTTATAACAACATGATTTTGCAGAAGATATTTTGAGTTCCACCAATTGATTTGTTCTTCAGATTAACAATTGTTCAAATGACTTGAATTGCTCGTACGCAGTCACAGTGAACTCATCAGCAACTTCTGCAGGTCCTGTCAGCGCCACAGAGCTTTTAAGCATAGCTTAATTTATTGTTTTAGTTCAGTATCAAAGCCCTTATCAACCTTGTTTCCATAATAGAGCTCTGATAAAGCTACTGTGAACCAACCTCTCAGCACCAAACAGACAGACACAGTTACGGACAAGCTGTTGAACTTGTGTAGCAACCTAAAGAGACATTTTTCTTGAGATGGTGCACACCAAAAGAGAGCTCAAATATGGGTGATTAGTAGACTTACGTTCATCAGGTAGTGACAAACACAATTCTAAATGAACAACAAGTGTGTTCTGTGCTTACTGATGTTTAAGACAGCAACGGTTTAAAACGTAACGAAAACCTAAACACAGCCCACAAACAATTGAAATCGTTATAGGTACACGACAGAAGGACATTAATTATGAATTAGTCCCAGAGAACTCTGAGACTCAAAGGCTCTAAAGTCACAAGAGTGGCGCAATGATGGGAGGCTGAGAAAGTTCCAACTTTAATCACATTTTTCTCTGGCACTCAGCAATTGTGTATTTTGATTTTCTTGGGAAACAGATGTAAAGTTATATTCTAATTTATTTTCTATAACAAAGTATGTTAAAGTTGACTGTTGCCATTCACAACTCTGTACACAGATTGAGTTTGAAGGCAACAAGTTAAAGGAATCAATGTTTTGTTTTTTAGTTTGATTTGCTGCCCTCAATTGGCCATATAAAAATAAATACAATATTATATCAAACAATGAAGTTTCAAATGCAATTTTACCAGTTATAATAATCCTTAATAATATAATAATAATATAATAAACCAAGTTCCTCCTTAACTTTATAGAGTTAATTGAGATTTTGAACATTAAACACTATTATTTAAGTTTCTGCTGAGTTCTAAGATCAGTCAGTGAGGGTATTTTGTTTATAGCTAGTTTACTGCTGCATCAGCAGGCTACAGTTGGTATATGGGTGTCAATTGAACTACGCAAACAAATTTCTGCTATTTGATGTGAGGCAAAAATGTATGATGTTCTATCTTTAGAGATAGTATTCTTTAAAGGTGTTACATTGAAACTGTCTGGTGTGGGGGTTAAACACTGCCTCTATCTTGTTTCAGTTGAAGTGCAACAAGTATGAACAAAGGATGGGTCACGAATTTTGAATATTCAGATCGTCCTTTTAATCTCCAAAATCGATTAGTACATTCTTCCTTCCTTTTTATACCGGCGCTTAGTTGTAATGCGTTACTCCCGTCAGATGGTGGCGGTAATGCGCCCAAAATCCTGCCTGCCAGCCGCATTAAATAATATCGGGAGAATAAATAATATCGGGAGAAGAATAACACGCTGCTATCAGGGGTCTGGAGGTTTGCAGGTAAAGATATCCCACCCTGCGTTCCGAATCGCATACTATGTATTTAAAGTTTTAGTACGGACTATAGCTACCCTTGAGTATATACTGTTGCATGTAGTATAAAGAAAAAGGATGCGATTTGGAATGAGTAGGCTTCTTTTTAATGACTCGTCTTCTTCTTCCTTTTGCGGGTGGAGCATTAGCACCACCAACTGTCTCTGCGGCTCAGTCGATGTGTCGTATCTTCCGCTGCGCAAAGGATTGTGGTTCAAAACAGCTCGATTAGGCAGGGGCGGGCCAATGTTCAAAGAAAAATCGAATGGTTCAGAGCAAATTTTGAATAGTAGTTCTGCTTGAAATGCCCATCCCTAATATGTACACAATAAAAGTAGGTAATTATGTTATGGCTACAATAACAGTAGCGCTGGGGGGGGGGGGTTCAACATATTAGAATAATGTCTTATTCTTAAAGTGTAAAAAACTGAGGTTTTCTCATTCTTCCCAGCATATATTGTGTGAATAGAGATGAAGTTACCAAGGGTCTTTGAGCTAAATGCTCATAACGTTGAACTGCTGATGTTAAGCAATTAAGAGCAATATTCGTCACACTCAGTCACATTCATTCCAACCAACTAAAAAAACCTTCACACCCAAATTGACAGCAGGTAGAAAGCATTTACCTCAACCTTATGCAATAATAAACAACAGAAGAAAAATGAAGCTCTGCTGAGCGATGGACGAAACCTAATGCGGAGGTGATTGATTCAACTGGTATACCAAATAGGTTGAATGCTTTTTAAAGATACAACTCACACCTGAAATTTCAGAATATTCAGTTTTGACTATTTTCCTTCCAAAAAGAGTCTCTCTGATTTATATAGTTACTTGTTTGGTAGCAAGTATTTAAACCTTCAGATCCTGGACCTCTCAACTGATGATGAACATGGAAATTGATAAATTGATAAGAAAATGCATCCCGTCAAAATTCTTTATCAAAATCAGCATGGGTTAAAAACTTCCATGAAACAGACATGTTTGATATTCAAATCTACAATAATCAGATGCTCTCAACTATCGTATCATGGGCGGATCCTGATAATCCAACTTTTTAATGTTACAACCAACAATACCATGAACAACCATATAAAATCAAATAAAAATGATACTTGAGCATTTGATAAGGCATTGAAACCCGCAGCAGCAAACAAAAAAAGGCATTTGGAGTAAAAGAGGAGTAATAGCTTACGTACTGAATCTCTGAGGCTCCATCTCCATGCTGCTGCCGATGAGTCGCTAAAGCAACTGATACCAAAAAGATAGAGAGCAGCCAAGCTTGCTCCACATCCCTCCCTTGCTCTCCTGCACACTCTCTCTCTCTTTCTCTCTCTTTCTCTCTCCGTCTCTTTCCCTCTCATTCTCGCCCTCTCACAATACAGTTTGATTCATTGGCATTAATCTTTGACAATAAAGCGTCAAAGATTATAGAAGATGGTACAGAGGATAACACGGTACAGCATTACTACAATAATACTCGCTCTCTCCTGTCTATTTTATTCTTGTGGATGTCTCTCTGCCATGATGGCGTTAACCTAATTTTGCTCTTTTTCTGCCCTTTCTCATTTTCCATCTCTGTCTGTAATAGGTCTTTACGGTAGCCTTGATGGTCAAACTTTTCACAGAAAACATGAAAACATTTCCCAAAAATATTTCCCAAAACACCAAAAACATTTCAGAAAACACAAAAATATTTCACAAAACAAAAACATTTTACAAAACACAAAAACATTCCCCAAAATGAAAATGGTAGGACCACACATGTTGTTTGTGATTGGTCAGAACTCAATTCAATCCGCTTGCAGCATCCTGACATTGACCCCTCCCATAAACCTGTTTCTGGTCCGAGGCACACGTTATCCCAGAGAGTCGCTGAAACCGTAAAGTGGCTGATGAGATGACCTTTCACATGATATGGCCAAAGCGAATATTAGTGCTGGGCACAGGAAATGATGATAATGTTAGCTTATGAACATGTGTGTCAATAATATTTACGCCGGGAGAAAACGGCTTATGCTACGCTGATGGTAACCGGCTTCTCACACAAATGTGCAGACAGTTTATGGTGAATAATAAACATGATGCCATACATATGTCTGATTAATGTTCCTGTTACGGATTGTATCCTGCTGCATCTGAAAGGTCATAATATCATCAGCCACTTTACGGTTTCAGCGACTCTCCGGGATAACATAGTAGAGCCTCGGACCAGAAAAAGTTTTATGGCGCCGTGCTAGTGGCAGCCTGTTACAGCAGCCCCCCCCCCCGAGTGTGTTTTAAGTATTTTTCTTTCTTTCTTCTCTCTTCGGAGTTGTTTTTTTTCTTTCATGCGCGTTAAGTGACGGTCAGACAATGGACCGTAACTTTTCCACTTTTCTGGTGGCTCTTCTTTTACTTTTCCCCTCTTCGTAACGGAGAGCTATGCACAGTGGACTGGGGCCATTGTTTACTCTCATGATCAGCTGATTGCGCTGAGTAGACCTCTACTGCTGCTGCCCGGAGCAAGGCCTGAAATCCCAGACGAACTTCGGAGAAGACGTCGGGGTTGCAGAGCTGGAGCTAAGCTGAAGGCGAAGAGGAGGAGATATAAACCAGCGGTACCGGAGATTGTAATGGGGAACGTGAGGTCGTTGGCCAACAAGACGGACGAGCTCGGCGCGCTGGTAAAGACCCAGAGAGAGTACCGGGAGTGCAGCATCATGTGTTTCACCGAGACATGGCTGCACTCACATCTCCCCGACCACAGCGCGGCCGTACCCGGCTTCAGGACTGTTCGGGCGGACAGAGACGTTGTGCAGAGCGGTAAGAAGAAAGGTGGAGGGATTGAAGTCTATGTGAACGAGAGGTGGTGTAATCCCGACCACGTGTGTGTGAAGGAACGTTTCTGTAGCCCAGACATTGAATTTCTAGCCGTGGGGATGCGCCCGTATTATTTGCCGAGGGAGTTCTCGTCCGCCATTGTTATCGCTGTGTACGTTCCTCCATCAGCTGACGCAGAGGCAGCAGTGGACACCATCCACTCCACGGTGGCTAAACTTCAGACTCAGCATCCCGGTGCATTTTTGGCAGTTACTGGAGACTTTAACCAGTCTGGATAAAGTACTGCCAACTTTGCACCAGTATGTTAACTGCCCCACAAGGAACAATAAAACCCTGGACCTACTGTATGCTAATGCCATGGATGCATACAGTGCTACCTTGGTAGATCAGACCACAACCTGGTCCTGCTGACTCCCAGGTATGTCCCCCTGGTGCAGAGGCAGCCTGTAACCACCAGGACTGTGAGGAGGTGGACACAGGAGGCTAAAGACACCCTGCAGGACTGCTTTGAGTCCACGGACTGGGATGTGCTGTGTGGACCACATGGGGAGGACATCAACAGCAGGACAGACTGTATCACAGAATACATCAAATTCTGTGAACACTCCACCGTACCATCCAGGACTGTAAAATGCTTCCCCAACAATAAACCGTGGATCACCAGTGACCTGAAAGTTCTTCTTAATAAGAAGAAAGCAGCCTTCAGGTGTGGGGACAGGGAGGAGCTCAGGAGAGTGCAGCGCCACCTGAAGGAGAAGATGAGGGAGTGCAAGGACTCCTACAGGAGGAAGCTGGAGGCCAAACTCCAGCAGAACAACGTGAGGGAGGTATGGACCGGTATGAAGGAGATTACTGGGTTCAAGGGGAGAGAGAGACAACCAGGGGGCTCCCTGGAGAGGTCAAATGAACTAAACTGTTTCTTCAACAGGTTTAGTTCACCACCCTCATCTGTCTCCTCCA
The DNA here is from genome assembly GCF_029030835.1 of Brachyistius frenatus. Lineage (NCBI taxonomy): Eukaryota > Metazoa > Chordata > Actinopteri > Embiotocidae > Brachyistius > Brachyistius frenatus. The sequence goes on from NW_027211051.1 coordinate 70,087, forward strand.
CACCTCACACCTCCCAAACACCTCTGCTGCCTTCTCCCTTCCCCCCTCTGTCCCCCTTGGTGAGCTGCATGGACACAGAGTCCTCAACTCCAAAGGGCTCTTCCACCATCGACGCCAGTGGTACTGGAGCTCCTCAGGGAACTGTTCTGTCTCCCTTTCTGTTCACCTTGTACACAACTGACTTCCAGTACAACTCAGAGTCCTGCCATCTGCAGAAGTTCTCTGATGACTCTGCAGTGGTAGGATGTATAAGGGACGGACGGGAGGATGAGTACAGGGCAGTAGTGGAGGACTTTGTGGAGTGGGCGGGAAGAAATCACCTGCTCCTGAACGTGGCCAAGACCAGAGAGATGGTGGTCGACTTCAGGAGGAAGACGACGGCTCCACAACCGCTGAGAGTTCTGGGAGAGGAGGTGGACATGGTTGAGGTGTACAAGTAGAGGACGCTGAGGAAACTATTATCCATATTGGATCATCCGGACCACCCTCTCCACCACCTGCTGCAGCGGAGCACTTTCTCCAATAGACTCCTCCAGCTCTGCTGTCACAAGGACAGATACAGGAGATCATTCCTGCCCACTGCAATAAGACTTTACAATAACTCACCTCTGGCAAAATCCATCACAGTACAATAACACTGTTGTCTGTTGTCTGTTTTTCTTGGTTGTTTAATATATATATATATATAAAAAGACTTTGCACTATTGTTTAGTTAGTTTTAATTTAATTATTCTATTTTATTTTATTATATTTTATTCTATTTTATTGTATATACTGTGCATTTTTATATTTAATATTTTTACAGTTATTTTATTTCTTTCCTGTATCTATAAATGCTGCTGTAGTGAAAAAATTTCCCCTTGGGGATTAATAAAATAACTATCTATCTATCGGAAGGGTTCAATGTCAGGATGCTGCGAGCAGATTGACTTGAGTTCTGACCAATCACAAACAACATGTGTCATACTACCATTTTCATTTTGTGAAATGTTTTTGTATTTTGTGAAATCCATCCATCCATTATCTATACCTGCTTTATCCTGAGCAGGGTCACGGGGGGGCTGGAGCCTATCCCAGCTCACAGTGGGCAAAGGCAGGGTACACCCTGGATAGGTCGCCAGTCCATCACAGGGCCAACACAGAGACAGATGGAAACAAAGACCATTCACGCTCTCATTGACACCTGAGGGCCATTTTGTAAAACCACCAATTAACCTGAAACGCATGTTTTTTGGATGGTGGGAGGAAGCCAGGGTACCTGGAGAGAAACCATGCAGGCACTGGGAGAACATGCAAACTCTGCACAGAGAGTCCCAGGCCTGGATTCGAACCCAAAACATTTTTGCTGAGGTGACAATACTAACCACTGCACCACTGTGCTGCCCTGTATTGTGAAATGTTTTTGTGTTTTGTGAAATGTTTTTGTATTCTTTAAAATGTTTTGTGTTCTGTGAAATGTTTATGTTTTGTGAAATGTTTGTGTTTTGTGAAATGTTTTTGTGTTTATTAAAATGTTTTTGTGTTTTGTGAAATGTTTTTGTGTTTTGTGAAATGTTTTTGTATTTTGTTAAATGTTTTTGTATTTTGTGAAAAAATGTTGTGTTCTGTGAAATGTTTTTGTGTTTTGTGAAATGTTTTTGTGTTCTGTGAAATGTTTTTGTATTTTGTTAAATGTTTTTGTATTTTGTGAAATGTTTTTGTATTTTGTGAAAAAATGTTGTGTTCTGTGAAATGTTTTTGTGTTTTGTGAAATGTTTTTGTATTTTGTGAAATGTTTTTGTATTTTGTGAAAAAATGTTGTGTTCTGTGAAATGTTTTTGTATTTTGTTAAATGTTTTTGTATTTTGTGAAATGTTTTTGTATTTTGTGAAAAAATGTTGTGTTCTGTGAAATGTTTTTGTGTTTTGTGACATGTTTTTGTATTTTGTTAAATGTTTTTGTATTTTGTGAAAAAAAAATGTGTTCTGTGAAATGTTTTTGTGTTTTGTGAAATGTTTTTGTATTTTGTTAAATGTTTTAGTATTTTGTGAAAAAATGTTGTGTTCTGTGAAATGTTTTTGTGTTTTGTGAAACATTTTTGTGTTTGACCTTCAGGGCCATTGTAGGTCTTCCTCCCCCTCCCCCTACCTCTCTCTGTCTCTTTCTCTCCAGCCTTACCTGTCATGTTGACCTGCTGTGTTGAGACCTAGTACACATTAAAAGTCAGATAAAGAGCTCTCTGGATTACACCCAGATGTCAGATATGACACAATCTCAGACTATTCTGAAGTTTAACATCACAAAAACTGTCCTGTATTTAAACTACATTCTCCAAGTCTTGATGTGTTTCAGCGCCACTGAATAAGTGGTAAGTAATAACAAGTAAGTAACTGAGGTTACTTTAAAAGTGCGTTCCATGTAAAAGGAAACCAGTCTCTTCAGGAAAAGTTCTGGTTTATTGCAATTTGGGCATAACATGCATAGACATCAACGCAATGGAGTAGTCAAATACAATAAACCCAAGGATAATTAGAACGGATCCAAAGTATGTTTAACTCAAACAGACTGAAACAGGAAGAATACCAACACTGTCGGTGCGCCACCAATTAACCTGCACCTGTTTGAAAAAACCAAAAAGAGAATACACTTTATCTTTTTTGAACTTTCAAAAAACAATTTGAAACCCAGCCAGCTGCTTTGCTCTGAGGATAGCAATGGTGATTAGTCATTCCACCGCTCTGGTCCAGACAGAACTATCTCAACTTTTGAGATGAAAGGAGTGAGATGTCATTTTAATTGCTCATAAATGAAGGGAAAAGACTTCCTGTCTGAATGCTGACTGTTGATGAGGTCCATCTAGAGCTTTGTGGAACTGATCAATTGTTTGACGAGAGGTGAACCAAAATCAAAGGGGCCGGATTGCTCTTGTTCGTACCTTGTTGTGCCGTTCTGCCCATCTCAGCACAGCAGGGTTCGCCTTGAGCCATGAAAATTCCAAATCGGCACAAGCATTGAAAATAGCCTTTTTCATTGCACCAAAATGCCATTTTCACTGTATGAAAATAGGGCCCCATATCTCAGCTTTTAACTTGGTGGGTACAATGTTATTATGACTGATGGGAATGATGGTTAAAACTACAGTATGTAAATGAGACCAAACAATTACCATTTAAACATAAACTAGAATTACTGCCTAGCTGTTGCATGCTTCTGCTTTACATTCAAGTTGTATTTTACATACATACATACATACATACATACATACATATATATATCTGTCCAAACTCATGTAGATGCTGCAAAGAACCTATAAATTATATATACTGTAGTTGATGGTTCACACACAACTTGAATCTTGACAACACAGAAGATTTATACCAGGGGTCTCAAACTCGCGGCCCGCAGGCCAATTGCGGCCCGCGAGACGATATTTTGTGGCCCCCACCTTAATATGAAAGTTTAATGTTAGTGCGGCCCGCGAGTTTTATATGAATGGCACTTTACAGTGTTGTGTGCGGAGCTGAACGAACCGACCAATCACGGTGGGGTATTTGGCTCTCGGGGGCGGGACATCGACCGGGCTTGATGCAAGCAGAGCAACATTTCTCAATGAGTGAAAGTGACAGCAGCGTTGCCATGGAGAGTTTTCTTCCGGGCCTGGCTGGCTGCCTCGTTTCTATTCGGCAAACGTGGACATCCGTCCCAGCGCGCTGCGTTCACAACACTTCCAAAAATAAGTTTTTTAAGTTGCTGCCCAGCGGGACATTATACGTATATATGTCTCTCTCTGACAAAATAAATCAAAGTGATGCGTACGCGGCGAGATAAAAGAAAGGAAACAATGTAGCCTAATGTGGTCTGCAGTCACAATACCGACACCTGTCCGTCGGCAATAACAGTCCCCGATAACCCGGACCAATTATAGGGTCGCACCGTTATTTGGGGGTCATTATTTTGTTATTTGCATTGCCTCACACGATGAACACTACATCTATTTCTATATGATGTCGTAAACATGGCTAAACACGACAGTGACACCAAGTGGAATTAAAATATATCCCACAGCCCCAAACATGTCTTTTTCAAAGCCTGCAGTGAAGAGAAAGGTCGGTGATGAGCACAGACAATCCCAGGGAAAGTGGAGATGCATTATTTCTTTGTTGAGCACAGGGGCACCCCGACGTGTCTTATTTGCACAGAGAAAGTTGCGGTGCACAAGGAATACAATTTGAAACGTCATTACACAACTAGACATGCTGAGGAGTATGCAAAATACCAGGGAGATGAGTGAGCTCTTGCAAATCTTAAAACATGTCTACTGAGGCAACAAGATTTCTTCAAGAAAGTAACCAAAGAGAATAATGCAGCAGTCGAAGCTCGCTGCGTGGTTAGTGAGATGACTAAGGCGGGAAAGCCATTCACAGAAGGTGAATTCGTCAAAAAGTGCATATTACAGGCTGCAAGTATCGTCTGTCCGGAAAAGAAAGGTCAGTTTAGCAACATCAGCCTTCCTGCCAACACCGTAGCAGAGCGCATTTCTGACCTGTCAAGTAACAGTTATGATCAACTGTGTGAGAAAGCCAAATATTTCAGTGGATACTCAGTCGCTCTTGATGAGACCACAGACATCAGAGACACCGCCCGGCTCGCAATGTATGTCCGTGGTATTGATGACAATTGTGAAGTGATAGAGGAGTTGCTCACAGTAATTCCAATGCATGGCCAGACCACTGCTCAGGAGATATTTCACCAGCTGTGTGATGCCATGGAGAATGCCGGTTTGCCATGGAAGAGGTTTGTTGGAATAACAAGCGATGGAGCGCCATCAATGACAGGGAGGACAAATGGACTGGTGGCACTTGTTCAAAAAAAAAACTGGAAGAGGAGGTTGTAGAGGAGGCCATTGCTCTGCACTGCAGTATCCATCAGCAGGCCCTTTGCAGCAAATGCCTGAAGTTTGACAATGTGATGTCTGTCGTTGTGAAATGCATCAACCAAATCAGATCCAGGGGTTTAACGCACCGAAGGTTCTGTGCTTTTTTAGAGGAAATAGAGTCAGAAGATGGGGATGTGCTCTACTTCACCGAGGTACGTTGGCTCAGCAGGGAAACGCCTTGAAGAGATTTTTTGAGTTGAGAGCAGAAGTGAAAGCCTTCATGGAGAAGGATGGGGTGGCTGTTCCTGTGCTAAGTGATCCCAAATGGCGCATGGACTTAGCTTTTCTTGTTGATATCACACATGAGCTTAATGTACTGAACAAGAATTTACAAGGCCAGGGGCAACTGGTCAGTGCTGCCTATGACAACGTGAGAGCATTCTCCACAAAACTGGTGTTATGGAAAGCCCAGCTCTCTCAGACAAACCTTTGCCATTTCCCAGCATGCAAGGCACTCGTGGATGCAGGTACACCATTCAGTGGTGAGAAGTATGTTGATGCCATTTTGAAGCTACAGGAGGAATTTGATTACAGATTTGCAGACTTCAAGACGCACAGAGCCACATTTCAAATTTTTGCGGACTCCTTCTCCTTTGATGTGCAAGATGCCCCTCCTGTGCTTCAAATGGAGCTCATTGACCTGCAGTGCAACTCTGACCTCAAAGCCAAGCAAAGTCCAAGTACAGGTCCAGACTTACTGATGATCATCTTCAAGCCATACTGAGGGTCTCAACTGCTTCCTCCCTCAAGACAAATGTGGCTCAGCTATGCGAGAGGAAGTGCTGCCAGGTCTCTAGCAGCAAGGAGTAGGCAAGAGAAGCCATGTTCAGAAGAACAGTTCATGTTCTTCAATGTTCCATTCATGTTCAGGACAATTCATGTTCAGAAGAACCCATTGAGGTTAAAGAACTGTTAATAAAGACGTTTAAATCTGAATACAGCAGATATAGAAGACTGAAGAAACCACACATAGTTGCTGACTAGGGAAATCGAATTATTATTATATTTATTACTGATTTATTTACTTATTAATTCTTAATTTGTTTATTTATTTTTTCATCTTATTTTGTGTTAAAAAAATAAAAATAAAGACATTTGAGAAGATTGGAATTTTTTAACAAAGCTTTTCTTGTGGAATACCCGATGCACCCAGACTCTGCCTCCAGCGGCCCCCAAGTCAATTAAGTTTGAGACCCCTGATTTATACAATCACCACAATTTCTAGAAGGACACCCCTGTGGTAATTCCAACAGTTCTCTATCTGTCATAAATGTGAAACATAGTCATAATTTCCCCTACTGCTGCTTAGTTATGGTGTTGAATAATGGACAGAAAAGTTTAAAAAAAAATGTTTTATTCAAATAGATATTTGTCATAATTTGCATATGAAATATTGAGTTATGGCTACAATCCATAATCAGTTCAAGTCATTCTTGTCATTGGCAAATTTTATATTCCTTCAAGGCGTTCTTGAGATATCACATTCACAAGAATGGGACTGACTGCATGAACTGTAAGTTAAATGGACTTCACCAAAATTCCCAAACTCACTTTATCCATCAGTCCAAGTGAATGTTTGAGCCAAATTTAAAGAATGGCACTCAAAGCAAAGTGTTCCTGAGATATATTGCCTTCACAAGAATGGGAAAGATGTGAAATCACAGAGCACACGGCCTCTGACCTTGATTCCACGGGCTATGGCTATTGCCGGTGTCAAGGCATAAAAAGTTCATGACATTCACAGTAGATTTTTACCTTCACCTCATATTGTGACCAAGCAAGACTCAAAAGGCAATTTTTTTCATCATTTTGGACAATGTGCTGGACTTTACTAGAGGTTTATATTGCGAATCTAGAAAATGCTGGCTGCTGTTTTCGAAATGTTATTAAATTAGATTTTAGGGAATGGCTTCTAAATTTGAGATGAAAATCAACTAGAAAATAGAATCAAGCTCTATCTAATCTCTATGATACTTTAAATAGCTGATTATAATACCGCAAACTACAAACTTACCCATCATACACTGATTTTGTAGCGCTTTCAGATGCCAGGCTTATTTAATCCTCACTGGACATTTTTCAGCGTTAAATTTCTGACCTCATAGGCTGTACGAAACTAACAATATCCTGTTTCCTATTTAAACTAGATCACATAAAAGAAGCAAGATGCTCCCGCACTGCTGTTACACTGTGACTAGAGACAGATGGCAGAAGGTGATAACATTGAGCGATGACGGTGCCGCGTCCACTTCCCACAGGACACTGGAACAATTATTGTGCAATTACAGGAACAGCTCATGGCTTTATTCTTATTTGGAGTTTACATGTATAACAATGTTGCAGGCAATACCACAAGTGGTATGGGCATGTTTTTGAAAGTAAGCTTTTCCTCATGTATATGTGAATGCTTCTTTGTGCACCCTAGACACACCATACAGACATAAGTAAGTCACAAAAGAATGCAAAACTGCAGTTTTTTTGGAGCATTGCCACACAAAGGAAAGCGGTGTGCCTTAATACTGCAGCTGGCGAGGTATACATTATTGTGGGGGGGATTCACATCTTTAAAGACTGAAATCCCTTTAAACTTATGTCAATGTGTTGTGTAAATGTTTTCTTGATGTTTATTATTATTATTGTTATCATTGAAAACAAAGAAAAATTGTATTTGGTGGATGAGGAATGCTCCATTTCTTCCTGGCTGTAGAGGTGTGTCCTGGTCTATCTTTGATTGACAGCAGCCTGCAGGCAGCTATATAGCACCGGTGACACAGGATACCAACTTGCACTGTAGGCACGAGCCTTCTGTAAATTGTATGAAATGATAATGTGGGTTGTTCCTCAGATTGTGTGGATGTTTTCAAGGTCTCATTCATAGTTTCATTGCACATGTTGCAGCAGTCTTGCTTTGAGTTTTGTTTCCTTGTTTTCTTCCTCATTGAAATATATTGTTGTTCTCCTGCTGTGTAATGGCCCAGTTGCAGAGAAATATTCAACTGCAATTAAGGATGTTATTACTCACATTTCTGTTGTCTAAATGTGAGCATACCTACTTCATAATTATCTCATGTGCTTGTAAGCATTCACTAAACAATTCATTCTTATTCACAAGAAATTGTTCATATTCTGAATGTTTCATTGTGGTTTGGTGTTGTCAATATGGTGCAAAAAAGTGAAAAACACAGACATTCCTTTGTAAACACAGAGGCTGTTGGGGTATGAAATGAGACTGTTTCAATGGCACAATGTCACACAGGCCTGAAAGCAGAGCTCTTTCTTGTAATACACAGTTTTTTCTCCATAATTTGATTTTGCCAGTGCTTTATGTAACACCTGCAGTTCCCCAGAGGGAGCCACATAATCCAAAATGCCAACTAAATCTGAACATACCTCCCATTTGTGTGCTTCAGTAAAGCCGCATTCAATCAAAGCACTGTTGTGCTGTATCACAGCGAGCAGAGGGCAGATGAATGAATGGCAAATTCGACCTAATCCAGTGAACTAAACCTTCAATTAGGTTTTATTAACCCTTTCACGCAGTGGACAGCAATTTAAAAGATGTTTTCTAGTGCATGCATGGGTTTTGATGGTATGGTTTCACATTAGCCACTATAGTGGACGGTAGTGAGTCATCACTTACACTGCCATCCACTGGCCAACCTTTCTAAGTGTACCACAAGTTTGTCAAACAGCTCAGCAATATCTTGCAAATTCTTCTACAGTATAAGACCTTTGCAGGTAAAACTATTTTAGTAACAATTAAGGAGCAATTGTAATTGTTAAAATTTAAAAGTATTGATTTTATGTTGGGATTAAATTACAGTGAATCATCGATCCACTAAATTGGAAATCATGCATCGCTGGCTATATTTTAAAATGAATTGACATTATTACTGTTTGTTTTTCTTGAAAATGTTGCATCTGCAGCAAATTACTGAATTCGTGTTATTAGACTGTGTTTTGCAGATTTTGTAATAAAAACAATATTTTGTGCTGATGAGCTCCATTATTTAAATGATATATGTCAGTGTCTTTCAATTTTGTAGACTTAAAGTGCAGAGCTGGATAGAAAAGCCTGCAGGATAGTGGAGCAAATGCCATCTGGGTCATGTAAGGATGACGCTAGTGATAGTGATGATAATGGCAGCCAGAAACAGTAGGATTAGAAAATGCTAAGAGCTGAAGAAGCTGAGAGAGCTGAGGATGCTGAAGAGCTGGATGCTGAAGAGCTAGATGTTCAGGGAGCTGAGGGTGCTGAAGGACTAGATGTTCAGGGAGCTGAGGACGCTGAAGAGCTAGATGTTGAGGGAGCTGAGGATGCTGAAGGACTAGATGTTCAGGGAGCTGAGGATGCTGAAGAGCTAGATGTTCAGGAAGCTGAGGATGCTGAAGGACTAGATGTTCAGGGAGCTGAGGACGCTGAAGAGCTAGATGTTGAGGGAGCTGAGGATGCTGAAGGACTAGATGTTCAGGGAGCTGAGGATGCTGAAGAGCTAGATGTTCAGGGAGCTGAGGGTGCTGAAGGACTAGATGTTCAGGGAGCTGAGGATGCTGAAGAGCTAGATGTTGAAGGAGCTGAGGATCCTGAAGAACTAGATGTTGAGGGAGCTGAGGGTGCTGAAGGACTAGATGTTCAGGAAGCTGAGGGTGCTGAAGGACTAGATGTTCAGGGAGCTGAGGATGCTGAAGGACTAGATGTTCAGGGAGCTGAGGACGCTGAAGAGCTAGATGTTGAGGGAGCTGAGGATGCTGAAGAGCTAGATGTTGAAGGAGCTGAGGATGCTGAAGAAGCACCCCCTGACTGGAATTTTGCCACCACCATGTTTCACTGCGATTGTAATCTACTACAGTATTAAAAGAAACAAGAAAAGTTTTTTTCATGTAACGCCTTCCACAGAAAAAAAAAAAAAAAAAAGCCAGTAAAAGAGTGCTCTGCAATCCAGAAAAAAAATATTTAATAGAAGCAAATAAATAAAAGAAAGATAAAGCCCCAAATTAGATATACGGGGAACAGAAATTACCAGTTAAAACAAAATCAATGCATGTTGCCGCAAGGCTTTTTTGAACACATTTAGCCGCTTTTTTATTTGTTTATTTTTTTTAAAGTCCAAATACCTCAAGCATATTGTGAGACTATTCCAAAGGTTAGAAGCCAAACTGAAAAACTCAGTCTACCGAAGTCTTAAAATGTGTCCACGGTACACTTAAAAAAAAAACTGGATAGAGGATAGAGCTTGGCTCTTATGTAGGGCTCCATGACAAAGAGTGGCTTAGCTATGTAGTGAAAAGCAAAGTTTTAAAATGAATCATAAAATGAATAGGAAGCCAGAGCAAAGAGTGCTGGGCCACCTCGTGAGGGAAACAGATGAGATGATTATTAAGAAAATAATACATACCTACAAACCCAATCAGGCTTTGCACTCTACACCTAACCGCATCTGACGTGACTAAAAATGAAAATGGGAAATGGAAATTATAGGGGAAATAGCTCAGAGCCAAAGAGAGAAATTACAATGAGGAGGAATGAATCTGTAATCATTATTAACAATATGCTAATAACCAAATCTGCTACCACTCGTGCACAACAAGAGGTTGAAATGGGTGTAATATGCGACCATCTGTTGGCTTGTGTTCAGAGCTGAGCAGCAGAATTTTGGATGGTTTATAAACAGCATAAGGAATACTTTTTTAAGGCAGGTGAAAGGAGAATAACAGTTGTCTAAACATTATGAGATAAAAGCATGTTTCCGACACAACGGACCTAAGTTTGGCTTTCGATTGTCATCATCCTAATATGAACAATAAAACTCATCGGTAAGAAAATCATCAAGATTAGGCAAACTCGACCACGAAGATGAGGATGAGGCACCAAGGTTCTACTTGATCGCTGAGTGAATGTTATCAGGAGTAATCAGGACCTATATTTCAGATTATTTCCTTTTTTACATGAAAATGTGACATTTTCATTGTAGTCTCAGACATTTGGACCCCACTAGCTTCACTAGTCAGCTGTTTCAATTGGTTCCTGACTGCATAATACGAGGTGGACGCTAAGCAGACTGAGTAGTTACATGTACATGGTTGTAAAATACCCAGATCCATAGCATCAGAATTGTCTGGTCACAACACAAAGGCCCCCCAAGTTCCCTGTTTGGTATGTTGGTGTGTAGTGTGGTAGACAGAGATTGGAGGGGAGACTCAAACAGGCAGGCAGGTTCATTCAAATTCAGTTCTACAAATCACTGAAGAGACATTTAGATTCGTGCAAAATTAAATATTAGTTAATCCTTAAAGGGAGACATTCATCCTGTAGGAACCACGATGTCTTAAAGTTCTCATCATTCTCTGTTAGAAAGAATCGCGTGCTTGTTCTCTAACGTTCACCTTTGTTCCACAACCCTGCGTGAACAAAACGCAAAATGACTAAGCAAGGATCAGTGAGTTCTCAAGTCCTACCAGTGTGACCTCATCTTTAACTGATATTTACTCCAGCGTGCCACAACGGCAAATTCTTTTACTACTCTGCCTCGTTGAAGTTCTGCTAATTTTACTAATCAGCTGCTGTAGAATTTATTGGCCGTCGCTTAACTGACTCCTGGCCATCAATGGTACGCTGTACCAAGTACCAATGGCTTATTCTGCCAAACCTTGAGGGCCTATCAACGAAATTCAACTGGCCTCATTAGTGAGAGCTAAAATTACATGGCTGCAATCTGGAATTCTGATATATTTTGACCACAATTTTAAAGTAAATCAATGGCAAAGAGGTATCTCTCTCTCTCTACACTTGAGCAACCCTAATATTGGGCGGGCGCTAATGACGCCTGTCTGCACCCCTCACAGACTGTAGAGAAGCCAATGACATTTAACTCTGCTAGCATCAGAGCAGACTGATAGATGACCACTGGGTTAATGTTGCAAACAAAACACAGCAGGGAGCTGAAGCAGTGCATGATGACCTGATGTTATGGATGGAGTTCATTTGCTGTCATAAAAAAATAAAAAATAAATAAGGAGGAAGAGTTTCTGTCATGTAGTTGGGAATAGCTGTTGTCCTCTGACTGACGGCATTTAATATTTATTGAGCAAAGTATAGTTCTAACTAATGAGTTGAGTGATGAATTTTAAGTCCATTTAATTTATTTTACAATCAGGATTCTTTGGTACAATGTAATTATTTTTTCATCCTGACAAGGACTACATGCTGGAGAAATTATTCTGTCATTTTTCAACATGAAAAAAGATTTGTGAGGCCAGTCAAATATTTTGACAAATACATTTGACATCTGATATTATCATCATATACCCCCGATTGTTTCCACCTGTGTCCTCCCTTTTGTTTATATAGTCTATGGCTGTGTCCGAAATCCCTCACTCCTTCACTCCTTCTTACTCCCTATATAGACCAGTTTTATGTAGGGCACTACATAGCGAGCTTATTGACAAACTGAAAAAAAAACCTTTCCGACAGTTCATGGGTCACTTTCTCTGCGCCATGAATTACATCGTTGTGGTCACATAATTTACACATATCTGATCAACCTCGGCTGGAGAAACATCAATAATGAAATCATAAATCAATGATGGCATCCATTTCTGTTGCAAAAATATGTATTATACTGAGAGGATTTCTTCACATTAACTAGCTTCAATTAAACACATTTGTAGACAACTTGTAGATTTGTCCCGTGCCTGGGGTCATAAGTATGCTATACTCCATTGAAAATCGCTACGTCTTAATAGGTCCCTTTAAAATCAACTTTTACAGCTCGATGGAAATGCAGCCCAATTTGTTTGGTTTTTCATAGTCATTCAAATACTTCTGAACAGGAGAAGCAGAATCAGAAGACAGGTAACTGATATGTTTCAATTTTCAGACAATTTTTAGACATGCCACAATTGAGTTTTTACATCGCGTTCAGTAAACAATTACAATCAGTCAGTAATTTTAAACAGGGGAGATGGTCCAATAAAAGTATTCATCAATACAAAGTGATTTATTAATACACACAACAGTTATGTAATTGATATTTTAGAGGCGTGGTCGGGGCCATAGATTCTAACCTGCCAAAACGTCAGTTAGATAAATAACACCACTTGTATTCATGGTGTCGGAACTCATAATTTTCTTTAAGTTTCACAAGTTGTGATGTGTTTGTCTTCATAACTTCATTAATAGCTCACATCTGAGGAAAATGTTAATCTTCTCAGCGGCATCATCTTTTCCCTCTGTGCCTTTGTATTTCCTGCATCACGTTATCCCGCTTATTAGCTTGCAAAATTGTTGGCCTCGTTGGCTTCTAGACGCCGCCCATGTTGCTGTTGCCTGGCAACAGTGTTTTTATGACTTTACTACTGGAACACCGGGCATACAGTGCACACAACTTCCCATGTAACCCCAGCAGTCCCATTTGAATGCAGCATAACGTCTTTAACGAAACATTTTAAATTTATCTATTGATTACAACACTGTGACACGGTGTCACATAGCTTCAATCACATATTTAATTTCATGACACCATGGTCTGTTTTAATAACTTTATTTACAGCATGAACAACCATATTAGTATTGAACGTCTTTTTTAAGTATTCCCACTTTTTGGCTGCTCTGACAGGATTCACCGCTCCTGTGAGGTCCATCTCTTTCAGCACAGCTATTAACAACAACAGGTAAACCAACAAACTTATCATTAACGATGTTGACATATGATGTTGGCAAATTAGTCAAGAAATAGCAGGCAAATTAGCTTCTGTTGTAAAACACATCAAAATAGGGGGTTCTTATTTCCATCCTACAGTATATCCGTCCTGCTGCCGAGACAATCATTCCCGGAGAAACGGTGATCCCTTTCTGTCCTCAGGTAAAAGAATTTTGCTACATCATTGTCGGTCCCTGAAGAGATTAAAATTAACTGAGAATTGAGATCAAATGATCTAGTTCTTTTTTGTGAGACTTTATTGTAATTTCGCTACTTACAAATTAAATAAAATTGTAGCCCATCTAGTTAGAAAATAGTGCTGTAGAAGAGCAATAAAATGTTGTGATTAGTGGTGCCAAAGGCAGGCCAAGTATAGAGATCAATCCAATGTCTCTTTTTGTGCTATAATGCACTCTAAAACCTATTTTAAAATCTTCAAACAAACTATTCCTGTGCAGATGGTCACATTATTAATTTTAGATTGCAGATTTTAGAAATAAAGGGAAGGTTAGACATAGGTCTATCGTGTGCTAAATGAACTGGGTCAAAAGAATGCTTTCTAAGTAAAAGTTTAATAAAAGCAACCTTTCAAGCCTGTTAGTCAACGTAGATTGATCTGATAGCGGTGTTAATTCCGGGTAAAATGTCCTTTTGCAGTTTTGTTGGAATAGATACATTGATGATTGAGATTGTTGAGCTTAGAGAGATATCTACAGTCAAAATCAGATCATGCAGACGATTCTAAAGCTGATGTAAATGTTTGCACTGACATAACACCGTTTTTAAATTAATGGTCTACAGAGCACTTTGCAATTTTTTGCCTCCCATTGACCTTGTTGACACACTTAACCACGTGCCTTTTCCCACAGCAAACATTTTGAATTGTCACAGTAAGGGAAACACTTAATGATGGCTGCGTTCCACGTAAGGTCCTGCTTTTGTGCATGTTGGTTCACTTGGTTGGCTTACTGGGACAGTTAATGAAACTAGGCCATCATTGGCAATTTGCGTCTTTGCATCTACTTTGCATGTAATAGCTCCACAGGAATAATTTTCTGGACACACTATTAGAAGAGTCATAGCTGCCTCGGAGAAACCAGCGTCTGTATTTTAGCTCGTGTTTTTGACTGACATGGTCCCGTTAGTGGTGAACATATTGCTTATTTTGTAGCATTTATCTGTGTTTGTGGAAGCTTTTCTTTTTTTATTCCCTTCCTCTGTGCTCCCCTTTTCCTTTTTTTCTCACTTCGCTGGGTTACTTGTCTTGTATATTAACTGGAGACGAGCAGGTAGACGGTCACTTCTATGTGCTTCGCACATGATGACATTTAGTTTTTGAGCTGCATACCCTCATGCCGTCTTTTACGCAAAGGTCTCTGAGGTTGATATTTAACCTGAATCTGGAAATGAATGTGATGAATCCATAGCGATCAAATGAGGAACCACTGTTCCACTCTTGCTCCTCCATTTCTAATGCACAAATTGTTCCAAATAATGTCACGTTGCGTGCAAATGTAAATTACTCCATTGCCTTGTGCACAGTGTGTATACTTTCACACAAACACTAATTTTAGAAACATATCCAAGGCTTGCAGTCACATTCGTGAGCCCGCAGTGACTGAATATGATGGTGTAGCTGAGGACAAGTCTCTGTTCTGTGCTCCAGTTGCAGATGCTGCACATCCCCTGCAGCCCTACAGGGAACATTGCAGACATCCACTTTCTCTCCTTCTGTCTCCGACCATGTGGCTTTCTTTCTCTGTTATTCTCTTGTTCCCCATTTCATATTTCACATGTGACCCCGAATCTACAGTGGGTACGGAAAGTATTCAGACCCCTTTACATTTTTCACTCTTTGTTTCATTGCAGCCATTTGCTAAAATCAAAAAAGTTCATTTTATTTCTCATTAATGTACACTCAGCACCCCATCTTGATAGAAAAAACCAGAAATGTAGAAATTTGTGCAAATTTATTAAAAAAGAAAAACTGAAATATCACATGGTCATAAGTATTCAGACCCTTTGCTAGGAACTGTCCAAGGAGCTCAGAGACAGAGTTGTGGCAAGGCACAGATCTGGCCAAGGTTACAAAATAATTTCTGCAGCACTCAAGGTTCCTAAGAGCACAGTGGCCTCCATAATCCTTAAATGGAAGAAGTTTGGGACGACCAGAACTCTTCCTAGACCTGGCCGTCCAGCTAAACTGAGCAATCGTGGGAGAAGAGCCTTGGTGAGAGAGGTAAAGAAGAACCCAAAGATCACTGTGGCTGAGCTCCAGAGATGCAGTAGGGAGATGGGAGAAAGTTCCACAAAGTCAACTATCACTGCAGCCCTCCACCAGTCGGGGCTTTATGGCAGAGTGGCCCGACGGAAGCCTCTCCTCAGTGCAAGACATATGAAAGCCCGCATAGAGTTTGACAAAAAACACATGAAGGACTCCCAGACTATGAGAAATAAGATTCTCTGGTCTGATGAGACCAAGATTGAACTTTTTGGCGTTAATTCTAAGCGGTATGTGTGGAGAAAACCAGGCACTGCTCATCACCTGCCCAATACAATCCCAACAGTGAAACATGGTGGTGGCAGCATCATGCTATGGAGGTGTTTTTCAGCTGCAGGGACAGGACGACCGGTTGCAATTGAAGGAAAGATGAATGCGGCCACGTACAGAGATATCCTGGAAGAAAACCTCTTCCAGAGTGCTCTGGACCTCAGACTGGGCCGAAGGTTCACCTTCCAACAAGACAATGACCCTAAGCACACAGCTAAAATAACAAAGGAGTGGCTTCGGAACAACTCTGTGACCATTCTTGACTGGCCCAGCCAGAGCCCTGACCTAAACCCAATTGAGCATCTCTGGAGAGACCTGAAAATGGCTGTCCACCAACGTTCACCATCCAACCTGACGGAACTGGAGAGGATCTGCAAGGAAGAATGGCAGAGGATCCCCAAATCCAGGTGTGAAAAGCTTGTTGCATCATTCCCAAGAAGACTCATGGCTGTACGAGCTCAAAAGGGTGCTTCTACTCAATACTGAGCAAAGGGTCTGAATACTTATGACCATGTGATATTTCAGTTTTTCTTTTTTAATAAATTTGTACAAATTTCTACATTTCTGTTTTTTTCTGTCAAGATGGGGGTGCTGAGTGTACATTAATGAGAAATAAAATGAACTTTTTTGATTTTAGCAAATGGCTGCAATGAAACAAAGAGTGAAAAATTTAAAGGGGTCTGAATACTTTCCGTACCCACTGTAAATGCTGGGTTAATCTGCATTAAATGTAAATCAAACACCAGCTTTCCTGAATCATAACAGAAGTGCTGTCAAGGCCTAAACATTAAAAAAAAAGTTGAATATTGCTGTTGTGACTGACATGCTCAATGATAACATTTCATTTCATTCATTATGTTGACTAATATATAGTTCCATCTTGTGCGTATTTAAGTTATCCGATCACATTAGAAGCTACCTAAATCCAGATTAAAGCAGTATTATTGCTCTGATTTCTGGCAGATTTGATGGTATAGAGTATGAGACACATTGGTAATCATTTTCATTATTTGTTTGTGTGCAGGGATGCTTTAAGTGGCATGTGCATTCCGTGTATAACTTAAGCACCTTACTCCAACTAAATAATAATTTTCCCCAAGATGGCCAAATGTCAGAGTTGTTCAAAGGTTAGCCTATACCCATAAGTGAGGAATCTTCAACTTTTGGGATTTTAGCTGGTTTTATAAGAGACATAGTAAACACAGCTGTTTAGTCGACACAATTGTGCCAAAAAACCTTTTGTCAAACATGTACATCTGTCAATGTGGTTTTGCAAATGGCTTTAAGGAAACTGCCTTTGGAAAGATGTTACAGTAAGTCCCTTCTCACTTTGACTACTACATCTTGACAAACTAAAGAAAAACAGAACAATCAAATGTGGACTAATGAATATGTGCTCTCTTGCCTAAATTTAGGTTCAGAAATGATTTAATAACTGATCATCAAGATCATTTACCATGGTACCAGAAAACACAATTTAAAAAAGGCTGTCCTAACTTCTTGGAAACGGGAAGCAACCCATCTGTCTGGGACACCAGATTGTTGTTTCTCCAACAACCACTCAAGATCGCTTCATTTTAAAACATAACTATGGGTTGTATTAAGCTGCTTGCACAAATACCACAAAATCAGTAGCGGGTACAGGGGGGAACTGGCACCAGTTTTTTTTCACCATGGCTTCATCAATGGAGGATTTTGAAGGCAAATTAGAATGCAGTCCAAAGCATTAGTAGAAAAAAGACATTCATTTTCTCTCTGCAGATGATTTATTAGTTGTGACTGATAGAAAAAAGTGGATGCTCAACTTTCCTGTTTTTGAGACACCAATAGACAGGGAGTGATATAATTATTGTGTTGCTAATACCTGAATTTGACATGGGTCGTTTATCAAACTCTGTCTATCAAAGCACCACAGTCATCCCACATTAATTTGAAGGAATATTTTACTCAGCTTCATGGCTTGAGGGCTGTATGACTTTAAAAGCTGCGGGGATCTTAATCACATTCTGACGCAAAGAGAAGATAAAAATCTAACAAGTCTCATTAGAATGTCGGTCTAAATTGTTTCCCACCCTAAGGGGAATATACCTCGGCTGCAGAAATGAACTTATTATGTTGTTGTTGTTGTTTTTTTTGGAGGGGGGGGGGGGGTTATGTACAAGACCGGATTATAGTCCATTATGAAGGAATACTCCAATAATTTACTGTGTTCCCAAAAAGTTAGACATCGGACAAAGACCTTCTTTTTTTTTTTTACATATTGATATTGAAGAGATGACAGAATGTTCTGGTTTATTCCAACCTGACATATTTTGCATTAATTCCAGCTCCATGGGTCATGCTAACTTTGAAGTCTTCAAATATGTCATTTTATGCACGAGATATCTTGTTTGCTACAAACTCTGGAGCGCAAACACAAGCTAAACAGAAAACGATCTACAGACTCAACCACATGTCAAGAAACCGGCATGTGCGGATGAATATGCAACTATCCCCAGACGGAGATCCCTAATGCAGCTTGCAAAAAACGTCCGTTCCAGGTGGTTGATTTTTGTGTTTACTTTAAGTCAGATTCAAAAACAAACGATTGAAAATCTGTTCTTTGGGAATCTACCAGGAGCTTGTGCTATCCGCCCAGTGCACGTTGGTCACACTGTTTTGTGCGAATCTTCATTTCCTAATTGCTGCAAAAGAAGATTTAGAGTGAAAAATTTGCATGACTCGCAGAGCCACAACAGTCAAATTTATGGGAAATATGCCACACTGAAATAAGCAGTAAACACCAGATGCCAAAATATCATTGTATTATCCAAATACATTACGGTACTTTTGAATGCCAATTGGTTGGTTTATGAGCCCTGCCTTGTAAGGTTCAAACTCAAAATTATCAGGCCAGAAATAGCATAGTAAATTCAAATACAACAATACCAATTAAACAATCATGAAATAGTACAACTGATACTTAAGTAAAGCAAAAGTACCTAAAACAATGTTTACCATGGATTTGATCAAATCTAACAATAAACGCATTAACAAAACACCATGACCACAACTGTAAAACAATTTTTTTTAAATTTTTCAAATCATATATTCAGGGTATTTCTTTCATAAATGGTTTATTCTAACACAGTGTCCTGACTAAAATAATTTTACGCTGCATAACAATATGAGGGGATGTCAAAAGGTTGGAATCACTGTTATCAATGATTTTATTTGTATTTTTTTTTATCAAATAACTAATTTTAACATGTTGTAAATGATACAATATGGCACACCTGGAGTGCACATACCTTCAACCCTTTAGCTCCTCTGCTGGTTGTGTGACAAGAACAGTGTGTCCTTCACCATAAGCAGAGCTGAATCGGACTTGTAGTAGATGTGACTGATGTGTGCAATTTTGACATTGCTTTTTTGTCTTTTTTTCATTTGCAAGATATAACCAGAGTTATTCTCAGATTAACTACATTTCCCATGATGGATGCATGATTTCAATGTTTAAAATTAGTGGCTGTCCCGCTTAAACTTAATAAACAAAGAGCTTTTAGCTGCAATTAGATTAAATGCTCACATTCACACATAACACATAATGTTCCTCTTGTGAAAATTTCCCTGGAGCCTTTGATGTTGTACATTGGTTAGACACCCCAGCCCCTGCCTCACAGAACACACTCTTCAATATTGCATGATATCATCCTTATTATCCCTCCGTATCACCTCAGTGTTAGCACACCTATCCACCATTACTCTTGAGTATACATGGAAGAATACGTTGTTATCATGGGGCGCTGTATTATTTATTAATCTACCGTGTGGAATTTGATAAATGGCATCAAGCAAGCCAGAGGTGGTATTGGTTCTAATTGTCATGGATAGATAATGATAGTAAATGTAAATAGAGACATCCTTTGGAGTTGGGGGTGTATTCACATGCACATGCACATGCACATGCACACACACACACACACACACACACACACACACACACACACACACACACACACACACACACTTTAGGTAATATGTAAATGAATCTCATGATCTGTAAATGTAAATGTAAATAGAGACATCCTTTGGAGTTGGGGGTGTATTCACATGCACATGCACACACACACACACACACACACACACACACACACACACACACACACACACACACACACACACACACACACACACACACACTTTAGGTAATATGTAAATGAATCTCATGATCTGACTACAAATCCATTACAAACGTGTATGAAAGGGCCCAAACAAGCCATACAGTTAGTAACAATAAATATGATGCTATAGGACATCAGGGTTGTCCGTTTTAATAAGCATTGAGTGCATGTATCGTAGAATGTGTTTTGTAAAAACTGAGCAGCTATACTCTACCATTAACATTCTCAATCTCCTATTCCCAACAAATAATGTGTACAGCTTTTCTATACTAGAATTTTGCCTAGCCTCATGTTTGCTGTGAAACTAAAAAAAAAATAGTTTTTAAAACTCGATTTTAAAGCAGGACCCACTGTAATAACCCCTAAAATCCTGCCTTCACTTGAAAAAACATACCAAAATAGTATCAGTAATAGTTCATAGTTAGTTCATATCCAATAAAATATAAGGACAATAATAAGTCTCTGTCCTTAGTATGAGGCCTGAATGAGATTTGAAAAACTAAAGCTGAATTTTCCTCTGTGTGGTTATCCAGTGGCTGTGTGGTTATGGTCAATATATATATATATATATATATCTATATCTATATCTATATATAGATATATAGATATATATATATATATATATATATTTATTGAATATTGGATATTCAATAAATACTTATATATATATATATATATACAGTATATAGTCAAAAATGCACTCAGTTGCTAAGTCCTACATGTGACTCCCGCCAACCGGACCTTTGCTGCATATCATTCCCCAACTCTTTTTTTTTAACAAATTTCCTGTCTTTTTCTACTTCAACTATCCAAGACAATCAAAATGCATTTATATACGTTTTTACTAGTAAACAGCCTTATGTTGCGTGTATTCGATTGACAACACAGCGCTCTTTTGGATGACATCACGTAGTGTTGCTGTAAAAAGTGAGCAGAGTTCAACTTTTTTACTGAACTACAGATTTTTTGTTGGACTCCTTTTCATCGATGCAAACTGCACTTCTTCACTGGCCTTATTCAGTGTTTTCACCAAGTCTTCACAGTCATTGTCTGCTGAATTCAGCTCTGTGAAGAAAAGAGCTGGCATACACTGTACTTTTTCCTCTTTTTTTCATCTTTATCATTCCAGGACTACATGTTTGAACAAAAATTCCATTAATCCCAGTACTAGAAAGAGAACTGTTTCAAGAAAAACTACAGCAAGTCAAACAGTGTGGAAATGAGCTTATTAACCCTGCACCTCTTCACTATGACAAAACTGAGTGAGTACAGAGAGATGAATGAAAGGCATCCCAAAATAAATTAGTATTCCAGGAGTCTGAAGCCCAGACAGACTTAATTAAGGCTCCGTCTGTGTTTTATGTGTATTATGTCAAAAAGTTTTGGCTGAGAAAAAAACAAAACAAAAAAAAGCATCTGACTGAGAATGAGGGAGTTTGCACTGCCCCCCTCTGGCTGTATTTATGGCAATACCCCTACAGTGCTATAATTTTCTATATTTGTTTCAGTGAAAGCGCTTCACAATTAATGAAGTTCCTTTGTTGGAAGAAACAGCAGCATTACAATGATGAAGAATATTAGTTGCACTTCAAGGCCTCGGTCACTGAGACCAAAGAAATGTTCTGCAGGTGCTGTGGTGCAAGAAGTGTTTCCCCTTTCCTGTTTTAAAACAATTTGTAAAAGGTTTTGTTTTTTCATACAGGAAAAAATGCTTCTTCAACTGGTATTAAAAAAAAAAATTGTTTTCAATACTTTTTTTCCTGTGCCATTTAACAAAATTATGCATAACTTTTCTGTGGATTTCAATAATTGTATTTCTTTATCTGTGTGGATTTCTTGAGGCCTGGTCAAACTTTCATATGATTACCTGCATTGGAAAAGTATTTACTGAATAAAAAGTTGACATCTTAAGTATCTAGTTCTTTGACTGAAACTGTAGGCAGATAATAAACCCGTGTGATTTAGAATATGTGACCATTGTGATTTGATCAAAGTAGGCTATAATACATCAGCCAATTGTAAAGGTCTACCCCACATCTGTCCTAAATAGCAGATTAATTAGTAATTAGATTAGCATCTGACTGTAGCATATTTTAGATCTCATATGGAATTATATTTGATTGATTTTATTTTAATTATACTATAATCTTGTAAAATGATGTATAATCAATTCATTATAATATCTTTGTTTGGTTTCTAATTTAAGTGTAATTTGGTACAAGAAGTTCTAAGTATAGTATGTTTTGTAACAAATATGGCATTACAGTTTATAATTACAGTGCAATTTATATGGTGTCTGATTCGGGTATGTGTTTGTTCACTTTTATAAGGAACATATTGCTTCTATTTCGGTATAGACACAATCAAATATCACAATAGTTTTGACCAAACACCTTGATATTGACACTGTGAAAATATTGTAGGAATGATTATTGGTGTTTTCACAAAATATTTAAATAATACATTGTTTGATTGATAATGATAAGTAATGTGGACATAATGATTAAGTGAGTAAAGGCAAATGATAGAACAGCTTTCAAGGTCTGGTAAGGTCCGAACATTACATCACCAAAAAAAAAAAAAAACTAAATGAAGCTGCAGGGTCAGAGGTGTCACATTTTTAGAAATAACAATTACAATGACAGCAGTAGCATTTCTATTTTTAAACAGGGCAAAGTATGCATCCCCTAACTTCGAACCCCCCTCTCTTGGGAAAATGGTACATGAAAATGAATCTAAGAAAATTCTTCACGGATTTAGAATGAACATATCAGTGTGCTGCCCAGTGCTGGTTGCAACATTCCAACCAAAATGAAAACTTTGATCTCCCTGTATTCCTGGGGCCAGTTCTCTGTAGTAGTCCAGTTGCTGAAACTGTGTCTGATCTGACAGCAAATACACCCTGAACTTTCCCCCCATAGCTTCGCGAAAAGATGATGCTGCTCCTCAAACTCATCTTCAAAGACTCCTCTGGAGGCCTGCAATGAACAGATCCAGCAAGCAGCAAGACGTCAGAACATGAACTTGCTTTCTTTCCACTCCTTGTTTTTACAGAATTCAGAAATCTTTAAAAATGTCCCCTTGTGGGATCAATAAAGTATATCTATCTATCTATCTATCTATCTATCTATCTATTGACTCATACAAATTCTGATTAAAAAATACAGTCATGTGAGCAGAAGCTGATTCAGTGATCGAGCTCAGGGACATTACAGTCGGTTTAGTTAAAAACATGACATAATTGTTTATTTATCCTATTTTTTAGCAGTGTTCATTCAATAAGCCAAAGCTTCATCTCAGTGCTTTCTGATTTTCCTATTCTCTAGGTTACTGTCATTGGTTTCTACAGTACTATGTACAAAAAAAAACCTTCCAAGGACATAGTTTTGACATCGGCCTGAGAATATCCTTAATCTGGATATTGTAGTTTTGTACAAACAAGAGGAAAATAGTGCATCAGTTTAGACTATTTATTAGACAATACTGGTGCTCTATAAAAAAGAGGAATAAGATACATTAATCTTTGGATAACAACACTTGTTAGTAGGATACATCTTTAATTTGGCCATAGTATCACATTCTGTAAAACTGACCAAAGCAAATAATGCATAGCATCATTGAAAATCCATCTTGTCATGACTAAATTATGCTTGTTTACTACTTCAATTAAGGCACAATAAGCATGAAAACACACAAATGTGGAAATGAAGCCCTAATTTGAAGCCCCGTCTTCTACGCCTCTATACAAGACTCTAGTCGATGATCATCCTAAGGCTGTCTACATGTATACATATTCTAAATATTGCGGTGAGCTTTACACCCTAAATGTCTGTCACTGCTTCCTTATCTTTAAGACAGTCCTGAAATAAGGGACCGACGTTAAAGTCTTCCAGCTCACATCACCATGGCTTTGTAATGAAAATCCTCAGATGTCAGGTGAGGGTTAAAATCGCTTAGTGATATGACTAATGTATACAGTGCATTAGTTTTGTAACAAAAAACTTGGTAATACAAGGAAAGCACACCCTTCTGCCATCAAATAAACCCAAAACCTGAATAACTAAAAGTGGAATCTGGATCCCTTTACACAATCATGTCAGTGTTAACATTCCTCAATAAGTGTCATTCATCAGTCATTTTGTTAGATGTTGTGAAATCCCCACCGTTGCTGAGGCAGGTTGTCACGTCCAAATGCAACCAGACTACAAAGCTGGGTTTGTTAGCAATGTAACTTCAGGGTTTCATTTGTGTTTTCAGTAATATGAAGGTGGTTCACTTCTTACTGGGATACTTTGTGAGTAACTTTGTAAGGTCTGTACCACAAGTTAGCAAACTTATGGTACAGACCTTACCAAGAGCAGGTTAAGTTTGAGATAACAGATCCAAACGAACAAAAGTACTGCCCGCTGACCAATTAATTCTCTGAAAAAACAGTTTCACTGATTATAGCAAATCCCATTGAGCTTGGTGTGCAAATAGTAAGAGGGTTTCTGTTGTGAGCAAGAGTGCTCAGACAACTGCACTTTGACTTTCTCTGATCAGTTTTTATGCGGGACCACCATTTCATGCTGCTTCTGTACACCAATATTATCCTGCAACAGAGACTGATTAGCGCCAAAGCTTGTACTTTAAATTACATTTTTATTTATATCATGCAAAATCACAACACAAGTTATTTTAAGACACTTACAATAGTAAAGTCCTTCCTACTGCGCCTCACAACATTATTACAAAGGAACCCAACAATTCTACAATTCTCACAAGTAGACCAACCACTTTATATTTTATATCTACAGTATTTCCTACTTGCTCCCCAGTCTGTTTGACACTGCTGGGACTGCAGCTGTGTGATCATAAAATAGTGATAAACACCATAAGAATAGATATCACATTCAAATTAATCATCTTACTGCATTTTGCATATCTATAACAGCCTGGCATCTAATAGGAAGTGCTGCATTAATGGAATATTAGTATTCTTTGTAGTATTAAATCACAAAACACATACTGTTTGTACTCTGTTCCTTTTCATTAGTAGGTCCACACATTTTATTGTGGAATTGTATTTAGTTGTATTTTTCTCACTTCAAATTTTTTTTTCAAGGAGTCTGTGGTACTTTTATGTGAAAACTATTTTGGCAATGACTCCGATGCTGAGTCAGAGAGATAGATATAACCGGCCCATCAATTTATTGTAATGTAATTATATTTAGTGATATTAAAATATTTGTAACTATTGCATTCACACAACTTCTTGTTTTACTTATATTATGGTTTGCTATTTGCTTGTAAAATGTGCTGCTCTGCTGATAATACACATCCATGTTTATAACTTTGCAAGCTCCCACTGCCACTTTTGGGAAACGCTGGGCTGACTTAGCAAGTTAATAACTAAATGGGAATGGTAAATGGTCTGCACTTATATAGTGCTATATCACCTTATTGGTCTCAAAGCACTTTATAATCTTTACAATACAAACACCAATTCACACACTAATGGAGCTGCAAAGTGTTCACCATCAGGAATACATTCACACACTAATGGTCAGAGCTGCAATGCAAGATGCTTGTTTGCTGTCAGGAGCAATTTGAGGGTTTACTGTTTTTGCCAAGGACACTTTGGGATATGGACAGGAGGAACGTGGGATTGAACTGCCAATGTTTTGATTAGATGGCAACCCACTCTACCATCTGAGCCATAACCGCCCCCTATGACGTGGCATCCTGCCAATTTCCAATCTGATCCGATACCAAGGAAAATGTGAGCTGATATCGCAGATACCGATCCGATTTGTACAAAAGTGTTAGGTGTTCAGAAAAATGTATAATACGCTATGTTCGCCGCCTCTCAAAATACGCTATAGCTGAGAGGAGAGGAACTGACAGGTTATTGATACTTGCTGTTATATATTGAGTGCTATGTTAAAATGTAATGAAATCAATGAATGCCATAATAAATAAATAACGGCTCGGCTGTCAGCCAGAACAAATGAGATTGGGTCAGTGAACATCATTTGCTGCTCAAAGATATATTTAGTAGGCAAGATTTATTGCATCAGAGTAAATCATTTAAAATGGATGTTAAAACAGCCATTTCAGCATCAGGACTTTGAAAACAGTTTGAAAATACACATAGAGTGTCATATTAATGCTGAATAACACCACAAAGGTCAACTAACTCAATATTAACACCTGACCTCTCCTACCAAATGCTTCACTATTCACCGTGTGCTATGCTAAGACTATACACGCTATCCTCATACACCAAAGTAAAACACTACCTAAAACAAAGCCTTTGTAACAAGGTAAGTGTGTGCAGTATCTCACTGGGGTTATCAAGTGGGCGCCTCCCTTCACCGTTGTTTCGTCGGGTTAAACCTACAACACCTCGGGAAGGCTCAACAGCTGTCCTGTCGTCACAGAACTACTCCCCTCAATACTCACACCCACCACCCCTGCCCTACCTGTTTTACATCTAAACTAGTATGACTTGTACCTTTGTACTTTGGCAATGTTATTCTTGCTCAAAGCCACAAGTTCATACCTGCCAACATGGCCACCAATCCCATTCCTTCTCTGCCTAACACATGAATACACACTGAGAAATGTCTTATTGAAGTTGCTGCCCTGGGCTTTGTATAGCCTAGCTATTAATTGGGGCATCAATTTCAGTACGTACTTCATAACCTTATTTATTTATTTCGATGACATTTATTTGGCCGGGATGAAACTGCATCCTGAGTTCTTTAGAATGCGGGGGGACATCCGTTGTTTGAACATTGACACACTTTGAAGCCTAAGCAAACGGGAAGCCCGGGGTTAGTAGCGGTGATTAATGACACACAATATCGCTGTACCTGCATGTTTTCTGCCACTGACAGGGCTCAGCGAGTTAAGTCTGTCTCACCAGCAGCACTTTTCTTCTCTCCTTCAGACCACCGCTGCATAACGACATCATATTCTGTGTTCTGATTAAGTTATCGGCTGCTTAGCAATTTTGTGGTGCAGCCACAGCACCCGTAGGTCCTCCTTTTTTCCCCATGGGACTATTTGCAATCTGATTTAATCAGCACTGACACACTGTTCAGAGCTGTAGTTTGGTATATGAAGGCAGATAGAAAAATATCTCCTATCTTATTTAAACAGTTTCTGGTAATGGTGCTGTTGTTTTTCTAAATACACATTACCATATCCCAATACATCCAAATTACTGAATTTACTCAGGTATTATCAAAAATCGATACTAAAAGGGATATGTTTAAAATTATGAGTACTGATATTTCCTTATCAATCTGCACACAACTATTGATAACCACCTTCATTGATTAGTTCAGCCAGATAATGGAAATATATCCTGGGTATGTTGAATAATAAGTCTATACATCTTCCGCCGCAAACTAAAAAAAACACCTCTTCAGACTTTACCTTGAATAGTAGCACTTAAAATGGCACTTACTGATAGCACTTTGAAGTTTGGCTAGCTTGAAGAAAATTGTACTTTCTTAATTGTTGTTGTTCTGAATTGGTACCCTCATGGTTGAAATGCACTTATTGTAAGTCGCTTTGGATAAAAGCGTCAGCTAAATGAAATGTAATGTAATGAATATGCTTCATAGTTCAGGCCTCAGAATGCTTTAGAAACCACTGTTGAGGAAATGCTATAATAAAAGAAAAAAAACTTTCCCAGTTCAGTATGGACCATCTAAGTCAGAACGCTTCTATTGCATGTGCAGTAAGTTACATTGGTGATATGGTGGACTCCCCGCCATGCCAGATGAAGGATAGAGCACTCTTCCATGTCCTCCCATGTGCACACATAAGGCAGGGAGAGCAGCAGCCAGACCCCGGACAGATCAGAGCTGCCATCAATGACAATAGAAATGACATTGATTGAATCAGACCCAGCATTAAGGGAGGAGCTGGGGTGGCGGTAGGTTGCAAAGCGGCTTGCAGAGGGAGCAGTAAGGGTAGGAAGGCTGAAGCAGGTTAAATAAGGCACTTTGTTTTAGATTTGCATATCAAATGCATGTTGGGGAATTAGGTAAGCCATCAGCTGGTGTGAGCTGGGAACATGGTGACATCACAACAAAAATGTCCAATGGGCTTAGAAACATGAGGAGTCGGACAAATTGTGAACAAACTGGTAGGTTTCCAGATTAATTCCACCAAAGTATTCCAAACAAACAAAAAAATTATATAAAATTAAGGGTGAACCCAAAATGTCAGAATTTGTATGTACGAAGTGGGTCATAAGCTTTGGTAGGATTTCACCAGACCTCTTGGTTTTGTCTGCCAAATATCTTTTACCAACTTGGGGTATTTCTGAGCTGCCTGACTTTCATTGGTGCCATCTTCCCAGTTCTCCAAAGCAAATTTGGGCAAAATGTATTTCAAATTAATAGACCCAAATTAAAATTTGGATCTATCTACAGTTCTGCATATTGCTGAAACAATATATAAAATAATAATAATCAACATAAAAATTAATTACATTCCAGTCCTACTTCTCGTTTTTCCTTTGGGAGCGTTTTCACTCTTAACATTTGTGCACATGAACTAAAGTCAGTGAGAAGTGAGTGAGAAATCACAAGATGACAAATGACACACGTATAACTTTGTTAATGGGTCGAACTAATCTATTATTTATATCATTTGAAGTTCACATAGGCTCTGCCAGACACATACTGATGTTACTGCAGTTTTGTAGCTGTAGAGGGTCAGTTATATTTTGTATGTGGCGTATGCTACTGATTTGTTCCCATGTGTCTCCACCCCAAAAAATAGAAGTTCAAATGGTGTTGTAAAGGTTTAGGCTGTCATCCTCTCCAGTCTCTTGTCTCTGCTGTGTTTGTGCAGCAGGACTTTGCACCAAAATCTCTGACCGCTGCTGAATGATTCAGTCTTTTTGCAGCCATGCAGAAAAATAATACCAAGCCTCTCCAGCAGTAAGAAAATCCATCTATTAAGAAACAGAGAAACTGCTAACATGTTGGTCTTTGATGAAATTATACTTTTTCTTACAAAAACTTGAATAGTAGCACCACCTTTCAGAGATAAAGACACGCCGACCCCTTACTTTGCCGAGTAGTTGGACGAGCAAATTGTAATTGGTGGGAGGATGACATTTCTGACACGGATACTTAAAGATGACCAGTATTCACAATCAAAACCATCAGCATTCAGAACCACGTTTTAGAAAAGTCAAATACTGGAAATGTGGAGAAAAGTACCTGGAGTATGGTTTCACTCAGACTGCTGACCACCACCTGCTGCTGTACCATAATGAAGTCCAGTGGCTAGAAAGTATTTACTAACAGCTCGTGTTTGTGATGAAAGATGTCAGCCTTCCTTGCTGACATTTGCCATGCTCTCATTTCAGGGGAAAAAAATTGTTGCTCTTCACCCTCTGACAAAAGCAAGACAAAGATACCTCCACTGATAAAGGTTGTATTTTCCCAAAGGTTTACATCGTCTTATAATTCCCATACTGGGCGTACTATGGTCAATTAGCTGTTGACATGTAATTTGCAAAGTCAACTGGTAAAGCACATGATATCACATCAGTCATAATTATTGACATTCCACTTCTGCACTGTTAGAACAGACAGGCATGACCTGACCACAGATTTATGAATGATAAAACATTTCATGATGGAAACCACTTTCTTGCTTTATATGATGATTCTATTCAACTGTGATTCTGACTTTGTCAACATGAGCCAGTAAAGAACAGAGAATCTAACCCCATCTAGGAGCTTCTCTTTCACATGACCCCGAAGAGAAATAATGTCGATGACACACTTTAGTTCCACCCTGGCTACAGTTTACAATCGGCTCTATTCAGAGTGGGAGAAAAACCCTCAGGGAAAGAGGGTTGCAGTTCACGGCTGTGGGATGGGTGATTGGTTCATCTTCCCTGATACAAGATATGTAGTAATCTAAGAAAGAATTCATGGTGTGAAAAAGTTAAACTTATTTAAAGGATAACCACCACCAAATCGTTGTGGTTATTTCCCTAATCCGCTGAAAAGGAGGCAGTCCAGTAAATGTACACATATGTAATGTGTCATGTCTCTATTCTTAGTTTAACGTGTTCTCTATACCAATCCCAAAAGTTTGCGCCTGCACCTATGCCTCTTCCTGTCCCTGTGTGTTTTAGACTAATCCTGTTGCTCCTGTTTGGATTCTGCTTTTCCCCTCATATTTACTTTTCCCCATGGCCTGGACTTTGTTTATACCTTTTATTTGTTAGTAAAGTTATTTTGTTTCGCCTTAAATCCTCGTGTCTGAGTTGTGCGTTTGGGTCCTTTCTCCTGCTCCACCATGACAGTATCTAGGTATATGTATCATATACACGAAGGCACATGTGTCATAAAGCGGTGCACCCAAACAGGAATTATTAGCATATGTAGAGACAATGCACTCTGAGCAGATATAAAGCTATCAAACCATGACTTTTGTAATATCAGATTTCTTTTAAATTTGAAAGAATTCTGTTACTGTTACGAGGGTGGATCAAAAAGTTTGGACACTGCTCCTGTAGTGTGTGCAGTGTAAAGCACTGCGACATGCACAGAGTAGAGCGATGCAACAGCCTTTGTGAGTAAGTATTCCAACTTTTCATCGCTTGATCAACATGAGCACCGGAGCTACACAGTTATGTGACCATTGCTCTGGACACAACAGTGATTTCTCCACAGAAATGAGCAGAGGGCGCACATCAAATTTCGTGTCAAACTTCCAAAATGGGCAACAAAGACCCTTTAAATGCTTCAGAAAATGTATAACAATGAAGCAGTGAGCCAGGCAAGGTGTTATGAGTGACATTCCCATTTCCGAAGGGCAGAACATGACTGTCCAAGACTGAAAAAGGTGCATCAGGTCAGGAGCGCAACCAGGTGGGTTTTCTTTGACATGGTTGTGCAGTGTGAATTTGTCCCACGGGGTCAGTGACACTCACTGTGATATTTTGAGGTGTCTGAGGTAGAAACATTTGGTACAATTGACCTTGACTGTGGTGTAATGGCACTTTGGTTCTCCAACATGACCCATGACCAATTTACCCACTCACAATGCTCACCCTTACTCACCAGATTTAACTACCTACGACTTCCATCTCTTCCCCTAGAATTTGACACAAACTTTAATGTGCTGTCTCTGCTCAAGCTTCAGGTGCATGGAGAAATCATAGATGCGACCGGACCAGTGGTGACAAAAATGTGTGTAACTCAGGTGCCAATGTTGGTCAAGCACCGAAACTGGGAACACTTACTCACAAAGGTTATAGCGTCTCGTTTCTCCATGCGTCACAGTGCTGTGCACAGTTCACGTGCAACAGGTGCAGTCTATGAACTTTTTAATCCACCCTTGAGGCTACATTTGAGGTAACCCTCTCAAGGTAATCGTGTTACATTCACTAACACTGTCCACACAATCAGCTCCTCCTGGACTTTGCAGCATCCAGTCCAAAACCGCTACATCATTAAACAATTCCAACAGACACGAAACAGTCACATTATATGGTTATCCTTTGTATTTGCGTCTTCTTTTATGTTAATAATTAATAAGTAGATAATCAAACCTTCAACTTTCTTATTGATATAAAGGCTGGCAAAGCAACTGATTTCTTTAAACAACAATATAGTTAAACCACCCTGTATGCCAGAAGACAGCAGAGACAGCAAACTTCTCACCACAACAGAACACTTCACACATTCACACATGTAGGCAGTTTTGTGGTGCATTGTCTTGCTCAATTGATGAAACAAGAACTTATCACCATGCAAAGGGCACTCAAAGGGCACAGTGGCAAACACTTACCAAGACTGATGATGTTGGCAGAGAGGAAGTGGCTGCAGGAGAGGCTCAAAGTGCTCACAAAAGAGTCCCCATCTGTTGTCACGGTAGTCCTTGACCTTAGCGATGGGTTGGGGGAGTCACTCGCCATGGCCATTTTAGCTGCCACAGGCTCCATGACTGCTGATATATGATTGACAAGTGCAAAGTGTCAAGGGTTTAGACAGTGTTATCCGATTTTCAAGGTGTAGTTGCTGATCTCATACCCCAAATAGACGGTCAGTGCCTTTAGAAAATGCGATGCAATCCAAAAATCAAAAGTAGACAAAAGCGAAGCTCAATGTTTTATGTCACTGTCAAAAATATTGCTGTAAACGTGTGACAAAGGAGCAAAAGCAGCCTCAAGAGTTCAGTTGCAGTGGACAGCTGATGAGGAAAGGGATTGAAGCAGTCATGACTGTCGTCAGATCAATCCCAAGTTAAATATTTGCAAGGAGCACATTAAAAAATTTAAATCCAATCTAATTTTTAAAAGTGACTTAAGTTACAGAAGGAAGTCTTCAAATCCCCAGGTACATTCCAGAAAATATGCCTGACAAGATCCTTCAACGGCACATTTTATTGGTGTTGAGATGCGGCTGGGGCCAAAAGTAGACTTCTAGTCTGTCCTCTTTGAAGAGTCGACTAAGATGAATGACATCACTCCGTCAACGTGTGGCCGTCACTCAAAAATATTGCAGTCCTCCTTGTCCAAAATATATTCAGAAACCAGCCAAAATGTTGCTGTCTCCTAGAGCAGAGTAGACATACAGAGAAACACAAACAGAGGGGGAGGGGGCAACGCATGAGACACATGACAAATAATATGGTTAATGAGAACACAGAGTAGGATTTAGTCAAAAGTTGCATATATTGTATACAGTAGCTTAAGGTTTTCTTTTTCTGTTTATTGTCCAACAAAAGTTTAATGTCCTGTAACAAGTGTAAAATTAGTGTCAGGATTAGTCCATTAGTATATCAAAACAGTGACAGCATGTTCCTTCTTAATGCTATTCTATGCACAAATGGACACCAAAGCCTTAACTTTTTCTTTGGAAAATCATTCAGAAAATGTAGTCGGCTGCTTTATCCTGATTATTTTCAGACACAAATTAAAAACAGAAAAACTCGTTTGTGGGTTGTTGTTTTTTTTTTTCATGTAGGCTGAGCATATATAATACTGCAAACACAAGCATTGTTGACCAGTCACTAACGTTTAGTTTTGCAAACCCACAGCAAAACTTTCTGAATCTTAGAAAATAGTATGCCCCAAGCAAGGATATTTTTAGAGTGTACAACTATCGCCCCATAATTATGATAATTAAGAATGGAAATCTTCCTCTTAATGAAATTTCATTAAGAGGAAGATTTCCATTCTTTATGTAAAGTTCCTGTGGTAGAGAGGGTGTTGTAAGGCATAACTATTTAATTTAATTTTCAATTCAATCTTATTCATATAGCGCCAAATCACAACACAGGTTATTTCATGGCACTTAACACATTAAAGTCCTTGCAGCAAAACTTTACAGCATTATACAGAGAAGCCCAACAATTCAACAATTCCCACACAAGCTAGGAGGGAAAAACTCCCCTTTAAGGGAGAAAAAATTCCAAGTAACAGTCTAGTAGTTTAGTGTCTTTCACTTTAGAATGTGATGATCAGAGAATTGTGGTAAACATTATACTGTACTGTATGGTATTAATGAAAAGTGTAGGAATTTAATATGACAGATGGGCAATTTAAAAACCACACCAGACTCCATAATTTCACAAAAAGTCAAAAGTAAAACCCTATACCTATCAGTATCCATAAGGCCAGTCAATGACTGAACACTGTCAAGAGTCACCGCTGGGTTCAACCCCCCTTTGGGCTTTCTCAAACCTCTCTTGAATGCAGATTCCATTAGCAACACTGCTATTTTTGAATGTCACAGCACAAGTCACACATTGAATGATTTAGATAGCTGTGTTAAAATGAGACCTGGAGGCACCAGCAGACTGACATAAACCAGAAGAAGACAAGATAGAATGTGGAGAGACAAAAGGCTGAAATGTAACTCTGTAATTAAGGATTAAAAATGTTAACATTAATCTGCTCTAGTTTGAGACAAAACTTCAAATGTGCATGCAGCATGACAGCTACCAGCATGTTACGCCACACTTCACACTCACTTCAACTCTTCCACCTAATCTTCATTTGTTTGCCTACCTTTCCACCTTCCGCAATATCTCTCTCCCAGAAAACCATCTGCACACAGATTGGAAAAACCTGAATACAGTCACCGCTCCGCTTGAAAACCTCCTTTAGTTTTGTAAAAGTTGAAGGCTTTAATGTCGTGTATGGGGATGTGCCTCCCAGCTCAGGACTGAACAATGTCTGTGTGTGTGATGTGTGGTGAGGTAGTCAGTTGAGGTAAGCTGTTCGCGGTGGGCCGGCTGGAGGACGTGTTGAGAACTGTTGTGGAAAGGTTGGTGGTCAGATTGCCTCAGCTGCAGGTCTAGGCCTGTTCTTATTACCATCAAACAAACCTGGACGCAGTGGAAGGTGTCTCTCTGTATGTTGGTGTTGTGTTTGTGTGACTACAGCTGGATTGTGACGTGTTCATTCCAAAGTGAACATAACGTTGGAAGTATTTTGCTTTGCCAAATCGTTCCTTTCTAGCACATGGATTTCAAAATAAATGAACAAATTTAGCAGAAATATATATGTGGAAGGGGAGATCATAAACGGTTTAGCACTAGGACCCAGGCAAAAGGGAAGGGCAAAGTCTATAAAGACGGGCAGGAAGCTCACCTGGGCCTCTGTGTTTCACACCTGAGGACAAGCTGAGACCAGCCTTTGCTTTGTGGTGAATTTGGTGAGCTCCCCTTTGTTTATAGGAAGTGTTTAAAAAAAGGGGGGGGGGGTTTAAGTAGTGAATTACCATAAATATGTAATGTGCCTTTTAGCTATTAATATCAAATCAGTTTAGCTGCTGCACATTGTATTACAGCAGAATAGTTTGGTTTAGTTCCCAATAGTTGTCGGAGTGTTTAGTTTTTGCAACTTTGCAATTTCTCTGTTTTTCTTTCTCTGTGGAACACATAACTCTCCACCAGCCTCCCTGACAGTGCAGTCTGGCACCACATTCTTCATTGTCTTTAGTTATTTTATGGTTGATTCGGTCTGTGCATTAAATGTTTAGTTTATTTCAACCCTTTATCATTTCCTGTAGGTCTCTTTTGTAACTCATTTGCCATCATTCAAACCAGTTGAGATGGGTTTTATTTTCTCTATTGTACTTAAACTTACATTTCTATTGTAGCAGTCTCCAGTTCCAGTTTATTCTGGGGCTTTTGCATTCCATCAACTGTAGAATTGTTGCAAACAGCTTTCAAGAGAACATACAATACACAGTAAAATATAACTTGTTTTAATTCTGAAATAAGTAAAAGGGTTGCCTCAAAATCTCAGGTTAGAAAATAAATGTATTTCTTCCGACATCACCTAAAGTTATCTTGTTAAATGTGGCGTGTTCTGTAAACCCGTGTCTTACAGTAGTTTGGTACATTTAGATTTGTTAATTTATTGAACTGCTGCAGAGGTTGTTTGAGGATGAAATTATTTAATCTTAAAGAAACTGATTTGTTTGTCTTTGATTTGATTTATATTTGTTAATTCAACTCCTTTGGTAGTCCTTTGAACTTACAGTGTGAGATTTTTCAGTCAGTGCAATGACAACATGTGAGGCTGAACACAGTTACTTTGTTGAATTATAATTGTACAAGGGAGTGGATTTAACACCGACCTTCATCACACTATTTATCATAATGAAAAGAAACAACCAGTACTTATCTCATTATTAAAGACAGCAAGTTTTCATCATGTTGGTTTTCACCAAAAAAAAAAAAGTCTCTGCAGAATTTTAGGGGCTGTGATATGTTTGTGAAAAACTTAAATCTTAAGATGTACATCCATGTTTATAGTTATTGTGACCAGCCACACTGGAAGGCAGAGAGACAATCTGTTTTAAAGAGTGGATATAGTTTAAGGACTGGGATATCAGCACACATTTTCAGCCATCTCTCTGGGGGGACATTGAAAGAGTTGAATTGGCTTGTTCACATGAAAAGCAACACAAATAGCTCAGTATCAAATAAAAATTTAGAGTGAAAGGAGGAAAACAATGCTCAACCCTTACATCTTCACAGCTGGCCAATCACAAGTGATTGTTTGGGAATCCACAGTAAAACACGTCTTAGGTTTACAACGGCATGAAGTAAACACCTTTGATCAGAGTGACACATTGTTTCTCAGAATTAATCAGGAAGAACCAGTACGATGAAGCTTAAATGAAGTGATGCAAAAATTAGCTCTGGGAATTAACTTGTCTTGAGTGTTAAATATCAAATACACATTGCGACTCTTTTTATAATGGCCTGTATTAGCTGTTTAGGTTTTAAAGGGAATAAAAACGTGTTCTTTGATAATACATATATGAATTGCTCATACAAAATATTTTTGCATTGATGCAGGATAAACACACAATATTATGAAACATGGTGTGTGAAATGTCATAAAACCGGATGAAAGGGGGACCCAAATGTAGGATTCAGGTCAGTTTGTTTTATTGTGCTTGGACAGGGAAGTTAAACTGAGGTCACCATGTTTACTCACTGTTTTGATAACAAACATAAATGTGAACATCACTTAATATTACTTCCTTTTCTAAATGAATTATTCACTATACGACAACAAAAATGTCTACAAGATTGCAGTACTTCCAATAAACAGATTTAATTATGCCTTCCCTATGATCCATGTGTGGAGAACACACCCTTGCCTTTTTTATTTTTATACTGTCTTAATTAAGATATGTCATCTCACAGTGTGACTGCAGAAATAACAGTCAAGAAATTAGTGGTGGGCAATACCACTGAATATACTTTTGCTTTGCTTGCATTTTTGTTGAAAACGTTTCTTTTCGGTCACGACCCAGAGCTCGTGACTATAGACCAAAAATCAAACTATATGATTTTAAAGATGTAGCCTATGTCTTGATTTGGAATCATCATACTTGGAGCTGAGAACCACAGACAGAATAGGGAAATCAGAATGTATTAGAGAGCGACTAACACATTTTTGGTTTGCCACTTTGCATGGTATTCGTTCACAACAAAATATAAGCAGAACGCCTTATCATTTAAACATTTCATTACTGTTTACTGCTACAACGTTGCTTTTGATGGTGGCATACTGCCAGAATAAAGACTTCAGATATCCTGTTTGCTTACTATTGTCTGTTTCTGCAAATTCAATGGTTAAGATTGAGCAAAGGTGAATATGTCAATGGCATCCGATAGTTGTCCCAAGTCAATGAGAGGAGAAAGGAAAAAAAACAAACACAACATTTATTGTGGACAACATGCAAAGCCAATTAAGTTATACAATACACCATGTGTTTTGTATTTTCATGCTCTCAAATGGTGCTTTTGTCCATGGCAGGACAGTGTTGACAAGCAGCAGTAAAGTATCCGTTGAAGGTTACTTATTGCTTTGATGTGACATCTAAAGCTCTGTTTTGGTCTCAACTGCTGGAAGAACTATGTGTCTCTTTAGCTGGCAATGCCAACTGTGTGTGTCTGCTGTTTGCTGCTGAGCAAATGGTGTCCATTAGAGGATTTTCACTGCTTGCTGTATCCTAAAATGGAGCTGATGAAGGTGATGTGACTAAAACAGAAAAGCTGTGGGCCATAGAACCAAAACAATAAACGGAAGGTCACAAAAATGCTCTGTACAGCTAATGGTGAATATTGATTAGTGTAGCTTCACAAAGTGTGTTGAACTGCTCAGAAAGGGAATTTATTTGAGTCTAAAGGTGACACTGACGCTAGTTTGAATACTATTCAAAACATATTGGTTGTATTGGTATTTTAGATCCTTTTAGTAACAACTATAAAATATTATGTTGGACTTAATAAGGAATTTAAAGTATTCAACCTGAACTTTTCCTGATAAAAGCTTTCCATTATTGTGTAATGGGGGATGCTACCAAATTCTGAGCGAGGACTCATCATCAGTTTAAGCTAGTCTAACAAACCTATATTATATTTGGCTATTTGGTGTGCCACACCTACATCACATTTATGGCCAAGCTGTTATGAACAAATGGAACAAAGAGGTCCTAAAGGCAGTAACATTACACTGTAGGTCAACACCCTTTTTTTTTGCTACAATGGGTTAGAGACAAGTTCAAGCACAGTTATGCACTTAACATCTGTTTCACAACACCAAGACTAACAAAACAGAGACAGGAAAAGCTTTTACATTTAGCCGTGTGACTGAAGTAAGACCATGCGTGGACTGTACAGCCTGCGGGTAAATAGATGTGAAATCAGTCGAAAACAGTGGCTGCCCTTAAAGTGTCAGAGTAAAAAACAACCCATGTAAAAAATACTTTCTGGTATAATTAAATAAACTGACAGTGGGAAGCTGGGTGATTTATGCAGACAGTCCAGATCAAAATATGTATTCAGCCTTGCACTATATTCTCAATGAAAGCGGTCAGCTGAGTGGAAATATCTTAACGAGGTAGGAGCTAGCCAATTGAAAAAAAAGACAAACAAAATGGGCAGTTGCAGTAAGAGCAAAGTTTCCCAAGTAACTCAGCTAAAAAAATAATGTATACAAACCTAAGAGAATCACAAATGCTATTCATTTCTGTAGAAAATGGAAGCGTTAGAAGTAATTCAGGTACGGATTTTGGTGCGACCCAGGCGCAAATGTTGTAGCCTGTGTTGGACAACAAATATTGCTCTTGGAGGCTCAGATCTCTGAAGTAACTGCCCAATGTGGGGTTCTAACCCACAACCCATAGATTAAGAGTCTCATGCTCTACTGTCTGAGGTAACTGGGCTTTTTTTTCTGAATTAATAACGCTTTTTTTTTTTGCGCTGTCACCTAACCAAACAGTCCTATGTTCAGAAAGTGGTTCCTGGTTTTGTTAGAAAAACTATAAAAGATTTGGAAATTAATCTTATTAATTCTGAAGCAAGACCTAGAAGTGTTTTAATTAGTTTACTTTTAATTCCGAGCAATCTGAAACGCATTCCTTCTTTTTGCTTTACCGCCCGACATTAGCAGTGAAATCAGGCACTGGTCGTAATTGACTTTCTTTTTAATTCTGCCAACATGGGTAAATGGGCTACTTCGTGGAAGGATTACTATTTCTTTTTCTTTCTTAAATGTTTCTTACTGGGCTGTGAATGCACGCAATGATTGCTGTTTACCAGGGAACCCTGATGCATCTCACCTTTTTTTGAGCAGAGTACCAGTCGTGATGCATTGAGTTGTTACTCAATGCATCACGACTGGTACTCGTGACACAAAAGGATTCATTACAAACAAGGCTCAACAGTTGGAGCCATTGGAAGATATCAAATACTACATTTGGAGAATCAGAACACTAAAACATCCAGTCAACGTGGGTCTCGAACCGACAATCCTGAGATTCAAAGTCCTATGCTCTACCGTTTGAACTAACCGGGCCTTTCTTGTTGTTGCCAAGCAAGCATTTTTTGTGCCGTAGCCTAACCACGTTCTATGTTCATAAAGTGGTTTTAATTTTTAAAAGAAGAACTATACAAGATTTGTTAATGAATCTGCTTAATGAAGTCATTGGTGGAAGGTAAGACCTGGAAGCAAAAACCTTTTCTAGGCTGTAATTACTTAATTGTGACACTGAAACAGGTGAAGGGCAGGGCTGTCTCTCGGCCCTCCCTCCGGTGTGGACACACACACGCATCTGGGCTGCCTCTGTGCAGAGCATGACAGGTAATGCACACGCCACCTAGGCAATGTGTCCCAGGCCTTATGCATTCAAACAAAAACCTTTTTGATGACTCACAATTCCAAAACTGGAACAATTCCATTTGGATGACACTGCAGTTAAATCTAACGGTCTACTTTTCTTGGAAAGCTTCACACTTGATGGGAACCTTATTATCATAAGGTCCTTATGATCTTACATGAGGAAAGTGCGTGTATATTAATGTGTGTGTGTGTGTGTGTCTGAGGTCGTTATGGAAGCTTCCTATCTGTCTTGTCAGCAGGTGTCACTTCAGTTAACCTGCTTCCTTCCAGTTCTCTCCTTCTTTGAGGATGTTCCTTTCCAAACAATCGGTCACTGACCCACAATCTACAACAGATCCTGTTGTT
The DNA here is from genome assembly GCF_029030835.1 of Brachyistius frenatus. Classification (NCBI taxonomy): domain Eukaryota; kingdom Metazoa; phylum Chordata; class Actinopteri; family Embiotocidae; genus Brachyistius; species Brachyistius frenatus. The sequence continues at coordinate 110,447 of NW_027211051.1, forward strand.
ACTTTGTCCTGAAGATAGTTATATTGGTCTCTTAAAGATGGGACCTGGCCAATAAAGAGCAAGTCAGAGTCATCTGCTGATATGATACCATAGTCTGATGTGAAAAAAATCACGTCTAGGCACATGTTTCATATACGACAAATTCACATGATATAGGCATACTGGTTGTGATTTTCAGAAACGTCTCAGATAAATTGACATACAACATACCTGAAAACATCAAGTTCACATAAAATATCACAAATGAAACACCGGTTTATTTGTTGTACACTGTAGGCGATTTGAAAGGGGATGAGGTTGCATGCCATCTCCCTTGTTAACCTCTTCCCTCTCCAATTGCTCTAATACCAGAGTGCAGGAGAAGAGTTGTTTTTGAGAATCCTTTATCTCACTGAGCTTTGTGCAAATTAGAATATATGGCCCTGACCATGGCTCGGAAATATCCATAACTGTGCTATATGCTGATAAATCATGTTATATTGATGACCATGTCTATGTTTAAAAAAAAGTATAATTGTACACATGTAATACATGTGACACCTGACATCATATTGCATATGCAACACGTTCAAACAATTAACGCAATATGGGCATAAAATAATTTTGATGAATGAACAGGCATATTATTTACAGAAAACAATTTCACATTTAATATGTGTAAATTTAATTTGAGAGAAATTGTATAGACATTTTCTTTTTGGCATTTGACATGTCAAAAGATATATTCAATTTAAATGGAATATTTTCACATATAATTCCCATGTAAAAAATAAATTCAGATTATAATGTATAAATTGAAGTGAATTTCCAATATTTCTTAAAGTAAGTATTGCTTGCTTTTTATCTGGCTTCAGGTCACATCACTTTACTGAAACTGCCTTGACATGTCTACTATCACTCAGCTATATCTTTCTATTAAACCAGATAAAACAAATCAGTTAGTCAAACTTGAAGGATGCCCGAAAGACATAAAGGCCTGGATGACCAACAATTTTCTGCTTCTAAATTCAGACAAAACGGAAGTTATTGTACTTGGTCCTAAACACCTCAGAAACTCTTTCTCTAATCACTTAGTTACTCTAGATGACGTTGTCTTGGCCTCCAGCAAAACTGTGAGGAACCTTGGAGTCATCTTTGATGAGGATTTGTCCTTTAGACACCATATAAAGCAAATCTCCAGGGCTGCCTTCTTTCATCTACGTAATAATAATAGAACCCCAAAATCCTGCATGATGCAGAAAAGCTCATTCATACATTTGTTACTTCCAGGCTGGATTATTGTAATTCCTTGTTGTTAGGATGTCTAAATTACTCAATAAAAACCCTGTTAAATCGAGAATATAATTTTAAATTCTCCTGCTGATTTACAAACCTCTTCATGATCAGGCTCCATCTTATCTTAGAGATCTTATAGAACCATATCATCCTGACAGAGATATTCTCTTTCAGCCTGCTTGTGGTTCCCAGAGTTTCCCAAAGCAGTTTTCAGGCTCCTCTCATGTGGAACCAGCTCCCAGTTTGCGTATGTTGGAGGTTTTTCTGTCTTAAAGAGGAGTTTTTCCCTCCTAGTTTATGTGGGAGTTGTTGAATTGTTGGTTTTCTCTGTTGAATTGTTGGTGTTCTCTTTAATGTGTTAAGTTCCATGAAGTAACCTGTGTTGTGATTTGGAACGTTATAAATTGAATTGAACTGAATTGAATTCATTACTGTTGACTCTAACTTAATACCATTGTTGCTGCTCCTTGACCTGAGAGCAGTATTTGGCATCGTAGACCACAGCATTCTTTAATCTGCTTGGAGAGGCATACTGGTATCCAGGGGATGGTGCTTTCATAGTTTCATTCATATTTATTAAATAGAACTCGAAGAACAAGTTACAGTAATACAATCACCTCATTTTCTAAAGTATAGTGTCCCAGGAATCGGTCTGTATTATTTCTTGACCTTCAAAAATGTTTGATTTTTCATTCATTCAGATTTTTCTCGTATCAAGGCTATTACCAAAAATGCTTTTTTTTTTCTTCTTATAAATATTGCTAAAAACCCAACTTTTGTGTCATTGCATGATGCTGAAACTGTAATCCATGCATTTTGTATCTTCTAGATTTGCTTATTGTAATGTCCTTTTCTGCCTACTTGTACTAAAAGTCCTCAGCTTGTTCAGAATGCTAAAACTACAATCTTGACAAAAACAACAACAAAAATTGCATATTATAACCATTCTGGCCTCTCATCACCGGTTACCAATAAAAAACTGATTTTGGGGTTCTACTTTGAACTTCTAAGGTCTTTTATAGGCTTGCACCACCATATTTATGAGCTAACCATCCCATATACACTGGCACGCCCTCTCCACTCTCGATGTTGGTAACCTGTAAACAAAAAACTAGTTGGCGTCAAAGCATTACCGTGGCCCTTATCTCTGGAATGGCTTGTCAAAGAAGCATGTTTGGTTGAAATCTTTCAATACGGACTAAAAACCCATCTTTTCTCAGTTTATTACAGCCAAGCACTCACAACTTCGTCGAGTCCATCACCTTTGCAAACTATCTTCTTTAACATTGATGTTTTTAAATGGGGTCGTTTTAATCATTATTACTCTTAATAATTATTACTTACTATGTAAATATAAGTTTAAGAGAGGTGATTATTCAATCACCTCTCTTAAACTTATGTTTTACACTTGTTGTTTTATTTATTTATTTTTGACTGCTTGCTATGTTTTTACTATGGGGTCTTTTTAACTGTAAAGTGCATTGGGACATTGTGCATAGTGCCTCTGCACTCTTAATAAAGTTGATTTACTGATTTGAAGACATCATTTGTGAAAACAATTGTTTCACATATAATATCGCATGTAAAAAAAACTGTTTCATAAATTTGAGTAAACACTATTTCACACATATAAAAGATACAGTAGTTGTGTAGCCTACATCAAGCCAAATTTCATACCATTGTGACAGCTATACAAAGTGTGTCATCATCCTGAGTTAAAGCAGTTGGCCTCTGAGATTTGAATCTGCTCAGCCAATCAGTTCAGGTCTATTGACTGCAGACACTTTTATGTAGAATCCATTCATACAACAGTACCACAGAAAGTCCTCACCAGAAGTGACTGGTGCATCACTGGCGTGTCAAGAAAGAAATTTAACTGTCTTTGTCACATTTGTGTCTTGATCACAGTCCACTTTAGGGGTACGTTCTGAACTTTTTAGCACATAGGTTGTTCCACTTTAAACATGTCAATCACAAAGTACAGCAGCTTGACTAAAGCATTGTTAACAGCCTTCAATATCCTATGCCGGCTGATGCTTTGAAATCAGCTTAGCCAGCGCACAGTATACTGTAGTTTGATGGTAAACCTACAGATGGACGAACGCGGGGTGTATGCAGCCAGTCAAGTCTTACCTGTGACTCCCCCTGTGTACCCGTGGTTTAGTCCAAGCAGCAAAGCCCTTCCCACACCTTCCACCTGCAATGACTTCCAAGCAGCTGCCAAGTTAAAAAGAGGAGGGAGAGGAAAAAAAACCCAGCTCCTCCCCTCACTCCACGAGCAAAGTTTAGCTTCCTGGTGTGCTGAATGGTGAGGCGGGCTGTCCAAGGGTTGATGTAAGTGCTTAGATAAGTTGCAGTAAAAGGATCGGAGGGGGGCTTATAATGGGTGTTCTCTGTAGAGGTACAATACACCTAGCTGTGTCAGGGAGCTCTGACAAGGAGACAAAGAAACTGGTTCTGCAACTTTTCAGGCAGATCACAGCAGAGCGGAGCGGAGTTGTGGATGAAAAAATTGATGAATGTACAACCCTGTTTCCTCCAAAAAGTTGGGACACTGTGTCAAATCTGAATAAAAACTGAATGCAATGATTTGCAAATCAATTAAACCCAAATTGAATTGAAAATAGACAAAAGACAACATATTACATGTCAAAACTGAGAAATTGTATTGTTTTATGAAAATATATATGTTCATTTTGAATTTGATGCCAGCAACACATCTCAAAAAAGTTGAGACAGAGGCACTGTGATGCATTGTCTCCTCTTTTTAAGACACTCTGTAAATGTTTGGGGACTGAGGAGACCCGTTGCTGGAGTTTTGGAAGTGAAATGGTGTCCCATTCTTGCCTGAAATAGGATTTCAGCTGCTCAACAGTTTGAGGTCTCCTGTGTTGTATTTTTCATTTCATGATGTGCCCAATTTTTTAAATAAGTGACAGGTCTGGACTGTAGGCAGGCCATTTTACCACCCAGATTCTTCTACTATGGAGCCATGCTGTTGTAAAAGATGCAGAATGCTGTTTGGCATTGTTTTGCTGAAACAAGCAAGGCCTTACCTAAAAAAAATAAGTTGTCTGGACGGCAGCATTATGTTACTCCAAAATCTGTGTATATCATTCAACAGTAATGCATCCCTGTACCGTCATACAGTAAATGCTAGCTTTTCAACTGTCACTGTTTACTAGCTGGATGGTCTCCATCCTCTTTAGCCTGAAAGGTCAATTTGAATCTGCCAATATCTTTCTAACTTTACCATAGTCCTTCACAAAGCATACATCTCAATTTAGCTTGGTGGGAGCATAGCTGTAGCCTATTTTCTCTACATCACTGGACCTTATCTGTACGAGCCTCCGAAACTAGCTAGTGCACCAGAGTTCCTGATTGGGCAGCCTAACTCAAAATATTGAGGTTTCTAATTATTTTGAGATAGTGAGTCATTATTCTAAATTACTAAGTCAATATTTGAGAAAGTGTCTCATTATTTTGAGATAAAGTCATTATTTTGAGACACTAAGTAACTATTTTGAGAGTTTCTCATCATTTTGAGATTAAGTCATTATTTTGAAACACTAAGTAAACATTTAGAGAAAGTTTCTCATCATTTTGAGATAAAGGCATTACTTTGAGACACTAAGTTAATATCTTGAGATAAAGTAATTATTTTGAGAACGTTTCTCATTATTTTAAGATAGTAAGTCAATATTTTGATAATTTTTTCCATTATAATGACTTACAGAATCTGTGTTTTTCAGCTACCATATTATTAGAATGCAAGTTAGAATGCAAGGGTGAAAAGCAGAGTAATAGTGCATTTGTGAAGGAAAAATAAACACCAAAAGGCTGGAGGTAGGGGACAAAAAAAACAACACATTACACAGCGCTTTACTTCAGATATTTAGTAGAATAATCATTTACGGAAATATCTTCTGCATAAAGTCATGACGTTACACACTCCCGTACAGTAGGTGGCGGCATGCACCTTCCACGTTGTTTCGTCGTACGACAGTAAAATCAGGGAAGTGGAAGCAGTTTCCCGTTTGTTTTCATGACAGTCCTGCATGAAGCTGCAACAACTAATGACACATAATTTGATTGCACGATGCAGGATTTGAGAGTTACACTACGAATGCACGATAGCAGATAGGTTTCCTTGTTATGATCGTCGTGCCTTTTTCTTCTTCTTCTTTTTTTTTTTTTAAGCCCAGTGGCATTTTGAATGTTTGCTATAGTGAGCATTTAGCAGCTAAACATGAATGTCTTCGCTATGAACGGTTAACTTGGTTTATTAATATGCGCATCTGATCTTAGTGCACAATGCCCCCCGCTGCGGCAAATCAGTCTCAGCTGATCAGGTCCAGTCAGAAGGACGAGTACTACCGCAGCACCCTGAGAAACAACGCCAACGAAGCTTTTCAGACACTCGCTGGTGAGTGGTTTTACAATTGTAATAGCTGGCTTACGTCACGTGTACTTCAATGGAACAGCTGTTTCTATTGACGTGGCCGGTGAGCTACCAATGTTGTTTTGGTGTGGAAACAGAGATGCACATTGAAAATGAGCTAAAGTATTTCTTTTATGATTCTGTGGGAAAACGTTTCTCATCCACATGGTCAGAGGTTATTTTTTTGAGGATTCTAGAGACATTTCGAAAAGCGGTAGATGGTCTCAGTGACTGTCAGGATATATATATATATATATATATATGTGTGTGTGTGTGTGTGTGTGTGTGTGTGAACATTTAGGCTGGTCCTCACAACTTTAAAGTGCAATTTGAGGGTTAAGATGAGGGTTTTAGGGTTAAGATTAGAATTTGGTTAAGGTTCGGGGCTAGGGAATGAATTATGTCTATGAGCGTCCTCACAAGTATTAGAGAGACAGGTGTGTGTGTGTGTGGGGGGGGGGGGGCTATCTCTAAAGCGAACTGCTGTTGTCATCTACTTTTCCAGGTCTCGACAAATTGCAAAACTCATGTTTTGCTTTTGATCACTTTTTTTTTTTAGAAAACATCCAGTATCCTTCAGGCACACAATCATTAATGAATCAGCAGCACCTAGGTGGCGTCAGTTGCTGGTTGTCATCAAAAAAAATAAGAGCTCAGGGCAAAACTGTGGCTCCGAGTATTAGCATCACCGTTTTGTTTTTCTCTCTGCAGGATCCAAAAGATGGCTACACTGGAGGAGAGAGATAGAGCTGCTGTCAGATCTTGCATACCATGCTTTAACAACGTTGTCAGGTAGTTACTGTCCAATCAAAGATGAAAAATGTACTTAATGTTACTAATTGGCCTACTTTTTTATTTGGTTCCTTCCCCTTCTTAGGTTATCAAACTCTGGGTGAGGAGTATGCCAACATTGTCCAAGTGGATCCCACAAAACGTCAAGTCCCTTCTCCAGCCAGACGAGGCCTCTTCGTGCTCAGTCATGCCTTCTTGCCTTATTTCCTGGACAAGGTCCTTGTGTGCCTGGAGAACGAACTGGAGGGCGGGCGAGAGAGCAGCAGCGGTGCTGTCCGGCGACCGACGGTTTCCGGGCTGTGGAGCCTGGAGGCCACGTTGAGGACGTGGGTGCGGTGGGCGGTGGGTCTGCTGTCGGAGCCCCAGAGGAGAGCGTGCTTGCCGGCCGTGTTTGTCATCCAGCATGGTCTGGCCCTCTTGCGGCGACTGCATGTGGCTCTATTTTACATCAACGGCGCTTTCTATCACATGTCCAAGAGAGCGGCTGGTATCAGCTATGTAAGTGATTTTTAAATGGTTTACATATTTCAGAGAGAACAGTAATATATGTTTAAAAAAAAAAAAAAAAAAAGTCGGGCAACCTTGGGCAAAGCATGTATTTGCGGACTTTTAAAGTTGAGTCCTAACGAAAGAAACTAATGATCAGTAATTGTGCAACGATCAAAATTTGGGTAACCTTCTTCAACTAGCAGAGTTGAACTAATTCTTTAGGACTTAAAGGACTCATGACCACTGTAAGGTAGGTCAAAGTGTGTCTTTAGGAAAAAAAAAGAAGGAGTGATCGATGAACAGGACAACTTGCCAATTGCTCCACAAGGGGCTGGAAATATTCTGCTTTGGGATGGTTTGGCAGCCATAGACTCAGGAAACATTGCACAGGTCGAGAAAAAGAATGGATTGCACTAAATATCACCAAATTCTGGATGCAGATGTTCCACAGGCAATCGAGAAAGTAAAAGTGAAAAGAGACGAGGACCAGAAAGCCGTCTGATGACCTGAAGCACAATGATACCAATACCGAGTATTGGTCATCTCGGAGACCGATGATCAATATTGAGAACTGTGCCATAAAAATGAAATATCAACCAAGAAATCCTTCATTGAAGCACCAGCAGAATGTTTGATACGTGATTCTAAAATGTGCCTCTCTGACAGCACAAAAAAAACCAGCAACTGTGCGTGTCGTTAAACCAACAGACATGACGTGAGATAACGAGTCACCGCGGTGTGGAATGAACTTAAATGGACATGTGTGTCGTTAAACTCTATGATTCAGGTGTTTGTTTTTTTAAACTTCATTGTGGTGTTTTGAACTTCTGCAGCATCTGCTGTCTTACCTTTTGAAACAAAAGTCCTGCGGCCACCTGGACCTGAACACCAATGAAGCAGGGAGCTCCTAAACATGCTAAAGAATGCCCCTAAAATATCTCAGAACCGGAGGAAGTGATCATCAATAAGTATGAAATGGAAAATTCATCAATCAAGGACAAACTCTTAATTGAATACAAAAACGGAGCAAAAGCTGTTATATTTGCCAAAGGGGAAGTTATTGACTCGGCAATGTGTTTGCACGTGCCACAATTACTGTTTAATTTTCTCTGTTGAAGTTAATGAGAAGAATTTGAAGAGAGGTACATTTTGTTTCAATTTGTTAGATCCAAGGGGTGCGTTTGCAAAATATGTAATTTGACCAGGGGATTACTTTTATCGGGTGTGTTGTGCCTTGAAACCTTTATTTATTTATTTATTTTTTTTAAGAAATTGATCTTAAAGCAGATGCACTGATTGTGTGAATATATATATATATATACACACACATACACAAAAACCCCTCACTAACAAAATAACACAACATGCCAACAATAACAGAAATAACTCCTACAACATGTGAAATGGTATGATTGTAAAATATGTCTGTTTGATTGTTTGGAATTATTTGTGACACTTTAGTGCAGAATTACATCAGCCACTGGGGGATTTCTGTTATTTTTTATGAAGCAGCAGCTTTTGTATCAAATCTAAGTTACTTTTAGTGATAATGGTTTTTGTAATGTTCAGTCTCAACCCTTCAATCACAAAATCAAACACTTGGAGCATGGATGCAGGATATGCACATCATTTTGTGAATTATGTCCTAGTTAGAAGGTAGTTAATTAGTTTATCAATTGCTTCACAGGCATGGTCCATGTGTGAAATACACAGTAATGAGTTACTCTGTCCTGAAGAGAATTGACACCCAGTGACCAGCACAGTATCCTAAACACTAAATATTAGCCACACTTCATTAAAATGCGAGGTGTGGCTCCAAAATGAGCATATAGTTTGAATCTACAGCTCTAAAACAGCTTCAACACACATTTTAAATGGAACATTTACTGCACAACTGTTGGATTAGACCGACCAAGTCTCAGTGAACGGGACATAACCAGCTTACAGCTGAGTGTACGAATGCCCCGGCTGTTTATGTGGTAACACCAGCACGTCGAAAAAAGCCTCGAACACCGTTCATATTTTTAAACATTCTCTACATTTTCAAATGATCTCCCAGAATTTGTGTTTCCAAATCCCCTCATGTACATACATCAAAATGCAGTTAAAAGAACAAAATGATCTTCCTATGTAGCAGTTCAATCGCTTGTCATCTTGAGAGATAACAGTTGTGTCGGACTCTTAATCTAATATAGAAGTAGTGTACTGTAGTGTGAACCCCTGAATCCCTGTAGGATATATTGCATGGGCACATACTAATGCCCTGTGTGTGTGTGTGTGTGAATGTGTGCGTGCGTGTGTGTCTGCAGCTGCGTGTGGTCGGGCTGAGCAGCCATGACGGTGTCATCAGGAGCAGCTACAAGATGCTGGGGTTGGTGTCCCTCCTGCAGCTGCTCATCACCGTGTCTCTGCAGCTCAACGCCGTCAGACAGAGACAGAGCGCCCAGCAGGAGTGGAAGGTCAACAGGAGCATCAGGTACAACGGCGATACCGGTGAACGCTGCTCTGGAGATGTGTAGGCTTGTCCAATCAGAGGCCGTTCTCCGTGCGGTCTTCGTCTCGCGGCAGGGTTTTTGTCATTATTTAAAATAGTGTATCCAAAAAGCCATTCGAAATGTAATTCTCTCCTCGCACTTGAACAGCTCTTGAACTGAAATTCTGATCTTTTATTTGGCTTTGCCAGCACCGAGCAGGTTAACCCGAAAGAAACTCTGGGATTCTGCTTGATAGTAGTTGATCGAGGTTTCCTCTCTGATCTCCGTGTCTGTGTCTCCAGTCCTCAGCACGCACAGAGCTCCAGCCCCAGAGCTGCTCGCTGCATCCTCTGCCTGGAGGAGAGGAGACACTCCACCTCCACCCCCTGTGGACACCTCTTCTGCTGGGAGTGCATCACAGAGTGGTGCAACACCAAGGTCAGGCTTATGTCGTGATGAGCACCAAGTTACACTGGGATGTTTTCACTCAACTGTCAGTTTCAGCATCTCTAAAACTGCCATGTATCAGGGGTGGGTTTAAAAAAAACAACAACATCCGATTCAAATCGATCTTTACTTGAATAATGTGATATCAGTTCATAAAATCTCAAGACAAATCTTTTGATATGTGCCTTTTATAGTCTATGGCCTTAAACTATGGATGAGTGACGCTTCAAATGTGTTAATCCGCCGTCACCGTATATACCAGATATAGACGAAAGATAACTTATCCAAAGGTTGAAACTGAGAAGTTGTATTGTTTTATGAAAAATATGTGCTCATTTTAAATTTGATGCCAGCAACACGTCTCAAAAAAAGTTGGGACAAAGGCACCAAAAGACTGGAAAAGTTGTGTAACGGTACAAAAAAATAACACCTGGTGGAAAATCTAACAACTAATTAGGTTAATTGGTAAAAGATCAGTAACATGATTGTGTATAAAAAGATCATTTCATGGAGGCAGAGTCTCCAGTGAAGATGGAGAGAGGTTCGCCACTCTGAAAGACTGTGTGTCAAAGGTTTACGAATAATCAATGTTAAATTGCAAATAATTTGGAGGTTTCATCATCTAGGGTATATAATATAAAAAGAGTCATAGAAATCTGGAGAAATCTCTATGAATGGGACAAGGCTGAAAACCAATATCAGATGGGTGGTGATCCTTGGGCCCTCAGAAACCAGATATACACATAATCTGCTTGAATTGCAGTGACAACAGAATAATTGTTGTTGATATAGCCTACCGTCGATTCTAGATTCTAGGTTAGACATGCAACATCTTTTGTAGGCTGAATCGTTGATGCCTCGTAGAAAGAGGGGGAATACACCGTTACTTGGGTTGATCACAACAGAAATAAAGTGCAATAAAAGCCTCATGTTCAGTTATCGATGGACGAACCTCAACCCCAGACTGCTAAAAATGAGCATTTTCTAAATGTTTGGTGCCAAAAAAAAAAAATAATAATCCTGTTGAAAAACAAAACAACATATGTTGTTCAAATCAACGTCATGGAAAACAACAAGTAATCCAGAGTGCACCTGATTTTATATTGCAACATGTTTGTGTGTCATCGTAACAGGCAGAGTGCCCTCTGTGTCGGGAGAAGTTCCAGCCCCACCGACTGGTGTTCCTGAGGAACTCTAGCTAGAACTACTGACCCCCCCCCCCCCACACACACACACACACACACACACACCTCAATGATGAGAAGACATAAATGATGTGTTCCAGCAGTCACACTGAACTTTGCGCAAACATACTTTTTGTTGTTCTTTAATTATGTTTTGATGAATTGAATGTTAATGTTCATGTTTTTGATTGAGAATTACATTTTTTTAAATTGTACCTGTTGAATCATGTAAATATTAAATATACAGGCAATATTCTTAATACAAATAAAAATTTAACAGATGCTAATAAAAATGGTTGAAAATACCTTAATGATTTGTCTGTTTTGTGTTGGAGTATCCTTTAATAGTTTGAATATCAACATTTACTAAATTGTCATTGGACAGCAGGTTTTGCTGTCCTTTTGACCTGCACTATAGGTGATCGTCTGTCCACTAGGGGCAGGTGATGGAAAACAACATCTGATGTGGGATTTCTTTTGTTCTTTTTTTAACCTACAGATCATCATCTTGAAAGTGCTTAACTATGCTCATCAAATTTTTAATTGCCATTTAATTTAAGTTGTCAACAGGACAAACCTAAAAATGAGTTCAGGAGCTGAAGGGTCGTCTGGCCGTCGGTGCAGGTTTGCAAAACGGAGCAGCGACGACACAAACAGTGGACTGGTCATAATGAATTCATGTAGAATATACTTTAGTTTGTGGTTCAAATGCTGCAACTGTTGTTGTATTCACAGGAGACGGTAAGACGTAAAAGTTCAACGATGATATGACGACATCATTTTTACGATCAGATCAACATTTTTTGTCATTCTTCAGCCGTGCTACAAACCTGGTGTTACTGAGGGCAGTGTGCTACCGCCCCGCCCATTCAGGAAGTGGACAGCAGAGGGCAGCAAGTCTCCGAGGGGCTGCTTTGAATGTACAGACTGGAATGTGCTATTGGAGTCGCAGGGAAATCCACCACGGACTACACCAACGTCTGTAGGGACATTGGCTGCCTGACTGTCTTAGAACATGTTAACACCCCTCGGCATATTAAAACTGCATTCATTAAAAAAAAAAAAAAAAAAGATTTAATAAACGACAATTTTTAAAACCGTAAATGTACTAATGCGTTGACCAAATGTATTCAATCGTCTGTGAAATTTACGCCCTTTAATCCTCATCAATTGTCTTAATTAAAATGATTCACACATTCACAGATAATTGCAAATAGCATATTGATTCTGAAATAAATTACCTTTGGGTGACAGTTCTTGCTGGATGTCATCACTTTCACCCTCATTTCTAGGACATATTCTGTCTATGGAAGTTTGTCCAATGACTGCTGCCGCTGTCTCGTCCTGGTCCGTCAAATCAGGTGATCCTCGTCCTCCACCCGTTTCCTTCATCTTGTTGTTGTTTTTTTGTTGGTCTGTGTTATGATCCCTCCTTTCTGTTTGCTGTGGCTGAGGTGGCCTCTTCCTGCTTGAGCTTGCAGTCCGGGAGGGTCGTTAAGGTGATGCGGTGGCACCTGTGTAGGCCTCTACCGGTGCTACAAATACCATCCTCGTTCCATCGTGTCTCTCTCTCCGAGGCGCCGCATCTCCTGGGTTTGGTTCAGTTGACTTTTAGCTTTCACCTTCCAACACTTGCGTACACATTTCTCACCCATCCATGCGTTACTACATTCATTGAGCGTTGAGCCGGTTTGTGACATGCGTTTCTTTGCATCAACTTAAATGTTGAACCATTTTTTTTTTTTTTAACCTTAGCCCCAGTGTACACGTCAAGGGACACAGCAGCCTCAGTAATAGCAGCCCACGCGTCATTTCTTAACCATAAATTACTCATGATGAAACACTTTTGAAAAGTGTTCCTTTTTCTTCTACCTCAGACATCTATTGTTTAAATTTTCCGCTGTCGTGGAATTTTTATTTTTTGGTGGCGTCTCTGTCAATTTCTCTTCACTCTCTTCACTTCACCGCTTCCGTCGTGAAGCTCCAGACAAACCGGTGTGTCCTTATATGGAAAACCGGGGGCGTGGCAATATGCTAATTGCAGAGTGCCTGCCTCTCTGTGATGCTCTCTTTAAACCCAATCATGTCACTGACCAGTTACCGATTCATTTCATTTGTTGCGAGATGTCCACCAGATGTTTTTTTTTTTTTATTAACATTGCAACTTTTCCAGTCTTTTGTTGCCCCTGTGGCACACTTGGACACAAGGGACTTCAGGCGTGCATAAGTTTTGAACATTCCTTCACTGGAAATACAGAAACACAAAGCACATCAGCTCAACCTCGCTTTATAAACTGACACGGCCCCCTGCCTTGCCCAAAAGCACCTCTGAGCTGCCCCAAGTGCCTGTGAGCCTCACTCATTGTAACCATAAATTAACCTACCAGAATATTAGTTGCTACTGAATTGAGAAAATAATAAACCAACACAATAAAAATAGTGCAAATATAACAGATGAGAAAATATAAGGGGGGAGGGGTGTCCACTGTCCATTATGACAAACATTCCTGTGGCTCCCACACCCATCCCAACTTTTTTGAAACGTGTTGCTGCCATCAAATTCAAAATGAGCATATTTTTTTCTCAGTTTTGAAATGTGATATTTGTAAATCATCATATTTAGTTTGTATTTACATTTTAGTGTCCCACATTTTTGGGGACATGGGGTTGTACAGTGTTGAGGCCGATTCAGATATATTCACCAAACAGTATTTTAGACAATGTATAAGGCAAAAAAAAAAAAAACACACACAAAAAAAAAAAGCAGCAGAGTGAGGCTGAGACTGCTACTGCATTAACCTACGCCGGAAGGGACCATCCACAAACTGAGCTGCCAAAAGCAACAAGTGACTCCGATTTTCAGAGTCTTAAAAATGAAGCCAATAGGAGTTGTTTCCTAAAAGCATCTGGCTCCATAGACTCCCAACTGAACATCTCTCATGAAATACCAAGTCATTCAATTTCTTCACAAGTCATCTGCTAAATCACTTCCCTCTTATTAGTGTTCCATCGATCAATCTGAAAATAGTTCCATTATTAATTAGATATTTGGTCTCAAAGATGGTATATATGTATATATATGGTATATATGATGGTATATATGTTCATATACGTGTTCAGTTTGATTAGCAGGTCTGGTTGCGGTCAGGTGTCTATTACAGGTGGATGGAGCATCCTGTGCCGATTCCCAGTCAAATTGAGTCCGATCCACTGCATGCGCCTCCTAAACTCATCCAAATACGGTCACTTCCAGCTCCAAAATGAAACGCAGACCTCGAGGCTTCACAACAGCAGTTCACTAACTGGTAACATCAGGGCGAGTTGCTGCTTAGTTACTATACATTAAAGTTCATTCTTCACTTAGACAAAGGTTTACTGAGACCTCTTTCAGGACAACACAGATAAACTGCAAAAAACTAAAGTATAAGTATTATTGTGTTGCGACACAGTAATAGGTTAGATTACTAGTTAACCTGTTAAAAAAATGTATATATTCAAGTAATGTAACTATTTCCATTACTTCATCAGTGTAAATAACTTACATATTGCCTTCAATTATTTTTTAAATAAATGTTTTAAACTAGACAATAAATCTGAGAAGTCCTAAAATATGAATATAAACTGGGCAGTAAAAAAAAAACCTCACAGCAGCACTCAACACTAATTATTGTAACAACTTCCATCAAAAGTTCTTCAGTGTGGTGGAATTTTTTCGTTTAGAAGCTCTACAACCAAAAACCAAATCCCAAAAGTATGAGGATCCCAACTAACTGCTGTACAGGAAACATGTTCCCATAACCTCAAACCAAGACAATATTCAGCCCCTCCGGGAAATCGCAATCTTGCTATCGCAACACAAATTTAAGCAAACGCCTTTTTTTTTAATTCCCGCAATTTTTCCGCAAAAACTTTCGTCAGCAGAAGCTTGTGCTGGAAGTATTAACGGAATAAAGTAAGTCTCTTCAGACAAAACTCGCTTTATTAACACAAATAACTCCGCATTTACAATAAGTACAGCTCTCCTCCTTTCATCTCCTTACCAAAACAATCTCCGTGCACCGGAGGAAACCGGAACAAGCGGAAAAACCGAAAGAGATGGGATTTGCGGAAAATGTGGCCTTCACAATAATTTTCTACTGAAATGTTTCTTTTAATGGAAGTGATTACATATTACTGTATGGTGCAGAACATTTAAACACACTTCAGGTTGTAAGAGACTACACTTTGTTTTTGTGTATACAGGGAGGCCTGTGTTGAATTAACATTAATTAAACAGCATCTAAAGCTCTTATTTTGACAGCTTATGTAGTCTTTGTTCCTACATTAGTTACAGACCTTGTGTTCTGGAAATAAACGTCACTTTTATGATATATTTTTGTAACTTTTAGCCCCACGGCTCTCTATGTTCAATATATAAATTAAAAAAAGATTAGAACTAAGATATTTGTGATGTGGAGCATGATTATTATCACAGGAAGTGATTACATAGTTATTCCTTTTTCAGGTAGTGTTTAAAAAAAAAAAACATCTGCATATTTCTTTCTGAACTTGCAACTTTTTCCAATTCCTGCAATTTTACGGCAAAAAATAATTCCAGAAATTACATCGCAATTTTTGAGAAAATCCCCTGCAAAAATCAAGCATTTTTGATCGCAACAATCACAAAAAAACACCACAAAATCCTGGAGGGACTGAATAGAGTTCAACTTCATGCTAAGTGATATTACAGCTATTGACTCGACTAGGTACTGCTTATAGTTTTTGGTCACTGGTTCATGAATGAGTCTTTGATGTCTTCACCTTGTCCGACGCCTCGGCGCCGTTACTAGAGCGATGCACATTGATCCGATAGGTAGAGGAGAGCAATACTTTTTTTTTTTTTTTTTAAGTTACAAATTTGAGTCCAACATTGGTTTTGGGCTCAACTGGTGATAGATGATGTTTGGGGAAAAAAACATTGTTATGTGATTCAGGCCGATCACCCTTGCGTCTCAACCTGATGAACACATTCAAATACTGCGAGTTACGACATGATATAGTAAGTGCAGAGTAATTCATTGTCAAATAGCAAAAAAAAAACAATACAAGAGCCACACGCTACAAAGAGAACAGTGGTTTAAATAATGTACACCCACCTTTCCCGAAACCCCTCACTTCTGTCTTTAGACCACATGCACTATATGACACAAACACTGCGTACACACCTGCCCGAGCGCGCGCGCACACACACGCACACACACGCACACACACACACACACACACACACACAAGTGGCATCATCGATAAAACAAGCCACTCACATGTGCTCCATTGCTTTCAGATGACTTGTCTGCTGCTTCGTTAAAGCAATGTAGATGTTAGACACCAAACAATTTGTTTAAAAAAATATAGACCCTTGCCAGAAGAAAAAAAAAAAAAAAGCTTGACTGCACACATTTCTAAAATGTGGTACAATGTGTTAAGGTTCATCTACACACTACCTGCATAAACTATATTACAGACCAAAAAAAAGACAAATTCAGACTTAACCATTAGATATGGAAAACCATCCCTGCTAGAAAGAGAAAAAGGAGATTAAATGTTCGCGATGACAAAACAAAAGTTCCAATTATGAGGTCCCAACTCTTTTCCCTACTTGTCACAATAACACCGTGCCATCATCAGACATCGTTGATGCTTTTAAAGATTTGAATTCTTTTGTTTGTTAGTTTTTTTCTATATAAAAAAAATATGCATCTTTGTCACATTTTTTTTCAAATCTGTATCATAATTGAAGAAAAACAAATACTCAAAATTCTAAGTCACATGCAGATAACGACATTTTCTAAGTAAAAATGGCCACATAAATCCAAAATCAGAGTCAACGTTCTCATGAAAATCTGAACTTTTTAACTTATTTTGCGATTAAAAAAGTCACAATTCTAATAATTGTACAAAACGTTTCTTTGAACCGTGACCTACAAAAGCAAAGTTATGACTCGAAAATCATAAAGGCAAGTCCCATCGACAAATCATGAACATCAAGTAATACTTTACTTGGTTCGTGATTTTTAACTGAGGAGTTCTCCCTCTCTCCTTTCTCTTTTTGTTGTTTCTGACAGAAATAGGCTTTCATAGTTACAGCATATCTCATGTGTCAGGCCCCCCCCCAAAAAAACCAACAAGATATGATCTAGCTTTCATTCACACAAACAGCATTTTAAAACTACTATGGCAAGCACACATTTCTTTTCCATAACTCCATGAAACGCCATTTACATTCATTTTAAATTACAGCATTTTGGATATTGTGTTCACTCAAAAATGCTCAGCCCCTGTGCTTCTAAATGTACAAAGTATATCCACACTGGATATTGTTTCCACTGTGGAGTTCATATTTAAGATGCCGAGTGTCTCTTTAAAAAAAAAAATTACACACATTCAAGAGTGACAACCTGACAAAGCAATGCTAAAAGATTCTCTCCAGCAGTTTTAAACAGTCTGGTCTCAGGAACCAACCACCCATACTATTACACGTCAAAATATATTTCAAACAAATAATGTAACTTCTCATACGTTCAACTAAACAAAAACCAGTGTGTTGTGAATGCACTACTGGAAGTGGTGATTATAAAAAGGAAACAGACCTGGGTGGCAGAGTGTTAACTGTGCTTCATTTCCATACAATTTAAAGCCAAATGTTTATGAACTGTATATGAAACCATTATGCATAGTATTTATGGTTTCCATTTCTTCTGTTTGTATGGATGGTTCAATAAACACACTGGACAGTTTTCTATTCTTGTTCCACGACACCTGAACAAGCTAATCCGCACAACGCCAAAACCAAACAGTGTGTCGAGGAAAGCCAATGAGTAGAATTCTTGGACTCACGAGCTGCATTGACTTTCTGCTTTACTGCAGTAATGATCCATTCTGTAAAATGAGTAAATAGGTGCAGTTGGTCAGCCAGCTTTTAACAGCCACTCTGAATTTTTTTGCCACAAAAATAGTGACAACCACCAAAAAACAAAAAAAATTAGGATATTTTCATTCCTCAAAATCTTTTAAATATCAATCAATAATAAAAAATAACCTTTAGTTGCAGCCAAACATTAAAGACTGTCAAATGTCGACATTTGTACAGCTGAGTCGACAATCAATCAACAGAATAGTCAACTATTTTAATAATCCAATTATGTTATCGCGTCATTTTTTTAAGAAAATGAAAGACATTTGTTGGTTAAAAGATTTGTCTTGAAAAACTCCTCTAATATTTTTTTACTTTCAGACTCTTGTTTGGACAAGCAAAGACATTTGAGGATGTCATCTTGGTTTACCAAATAACTGATTGATCATAAAAAATAAAAAGACCCTACAATAAAATAGTCAAATGTAGACAACAGTGGGGGAATAGTGACTGAAGTTTTAAAATGATGCCTCGATAATCCCTTGTGAAAACCAAACCCCCCCGAGCCCAGTCTCATAAGCTGGAGGCCAGACTCTGCTAAGGTTTCATCCACATCACAAGGTATTTCAATTTAAAGGGCCCATTGAAAAAAAAGAAAGAAAAAGGAACTCGACCCTGGTGTTTGTTCCACAAAACGCATTCCTCTCATATACTCACGCTTTTGCACAAGCAAATCTCATATCTTTATAAGAACAACTCTAAGTTATAAAAAAGTGACCTGAAAAGGAGATCAAGGACAGACATCATTCAGCTCACAGTCTTTGGTTGGGTCACCCTACGAAGCCAGCAGCGCTTTAGTAAAAACCTCGAGGGAGCTTTTTATCGGAAAAACTACGAGAAACATTTGGACAGATTTCCTGAAGAGCCCATCGTTCACTTCAAGTGACGATTCGATGCAATGTTTGAGTTGATAAATTAAGAAAAAAAAAAAAGAAAGAAAAAGAAATGAATGTCCTAGTTTGGCAGGAGAAGAGCCCTTGGCAAGTCCAACAAACTAGTGCTGGTTTACAGAGAGGGAATGTGAAATGATGCTGGTATCAGGAGTGAAGACATCCAATTGGTGCAAAAAAAAAAAAAAAACAATTGGAGAATCACTTTTAATCCCAATTCAGTCCTCGAGTAGAGGTATCCTAAGGAAGAGGCCCCCCCCCCCAAAAAAAGGGAAGACTTGCAGAAATGAAGGCAGCAGTTTCTGTGGTGAAATGGAAAAGTTCAAATGGAAAGCAATGCATGAAAATGAGCTTCCTTTTATTACTTGCAGAGTCCTGTGTGACAAGAACTTCTCATTATTCAGGTAACAGAGCAGAGTCAGCGCTCTCCTTTAAGGGCTGAAGCTCCTCACAAAGCAGGGGGGAGGGGTTGGACGACCCCTTTACGTTTCAAGGGGGGTGGAGGGTGGGGTGTTGGTTAAAAGCCAGTCAAAAGGTGTTCATCTCTTTCCTGACTTCATGTAGGATGGTATAGCTCCTCGAGCGGTCAGGCCTTCAAAGCGTTTGTAGGTGTAGTTGATGAAGACCCAGTCCTTGTTCTTCAGATCGGCCTCAGTCTGATTGGACACTTGGGTGGCTAGAAACGAGAAAAAAAACAAAAACAAAGGGAAGAAAGGTTATTTTAATCATTTCAGATATCACAACGGAGGCGCACGATATGAAAAGGTGTCGGACAGAAAGGGGGCGGCGTACCTGTTGGCGTGAGGATATCCGAATCAGGGAATTCATCAAAGTTTGAGGTGTCGTCGATGCTTTTGATATTTATGGGAATGGCAGCGGGTCTCTCTCTGAAGAACACATCAGGGAAAGTTTGTCTGAGCTGAGCACAGTCAGTTACAATCACGGATACATTTGTTGGTACCCCTTCCACTAAATAAATTAAAAAAACAATAATTTTCTCAGAAATAATTGGAAACGGACAAAAGTCATCTGACTCCATCGTGATTGATTCCATATTTAACATAAACTTTCTGATATACCTGAGGCATACAAGTATATGTGAGAAAACTGGATTTAATTTCATTATTCTTCAGAAGGAAGAGAGTATTTTTTTTTCACTTCAGAAAGACTTGACACAGACACTGTTACAGTCTGTGGAAAAAAGGGCAAAAACATGAATCATCTAAGATCAAAAAGATCGCTGTAATACTCCGTCTTTGACAAGAACATGTAAATAAGCGTCCGCACCTGATATGGTCGTAGTCTACGCCCTCGAAGAAAGGGTTCGATTTGATGTCCTCCACACCGACAGCGCCGATCCGATGCTCTTCCTCACAGCAGAACCTGCACACAATACGTTCCCTTAATATCATGCATTTACAAATATATGTATCATTATATAAGTGAGAGTGATGAAGGTGAATGGGGATGCGTGTTCCTGCCTGAGGATAAGGTCTTTGGCCTTCTCGGATATAGGCACTTCTGGAGGAAAGGTAAGAGTCTCTCGCCAGTTCATCACTTTTCTGTATGTCTCTTGAGGCGTCTCGGAGCAGAACGGTGGGTAACCTGCCGACAGCAACAACAACAACAACAAAAAACACAAGCATTATCATTTACACCACCGACTGGGTCTCAGATCCCTGAAGGTAAATTCGATGGATATTGTTCCATCTTGTCTCTTTCGGTCATTACCTATCAGCATCTCGTACATGATGACGCCCAGACTCCACCAATCGCAGAGCTTGTTGTATCCGTTCTGCATGAAGACCTCTGGAGCGATGTAGTCTGGGGTTCCCACTGTGGAGAAAGCCTATTGGGGAGGGAAGAAGTCAACGGGAAGACAAAAAACGTATTAGATGCAGTGTTTCCCCTAGGTAGACAGTCTTAGGGTATATATATATATATATATATATATATATATATATATATAAAATATGGATATATTTGTTGCAATAAAAACATTTTAAGTATAATGTGAATGAGGTACATTTTTATTAAAAAAAGAAGAATATATATATATATATGAATATATATTAATTTATATATAATATATATTAATGTATATATTTATGTATATTAATATATATATATATATATATATTTGTTGCAATACATTTCTTTTTTTTAAGTATAATGTGAATGAGGTACATTTTTATCAGCTACATTGTAGCAACAAAAAACAGTTACAGAAGTCAAGAGTACAGAAGAGTGTTAAGCAATAGCTCAAAATCTTTAAAGGCCTCCAAATCAACTTAACCTAAACTTAATTTTTATTAATCTATTGTTTTTAATAAGCAAAAACCTTTGATTCAAGATTGCCAGAATTTGGACCAGGCAGGTAGTGCATGACTTTCATGAGGCCGTGTTCAGACCGCCAGCCCAAATCTGATTTTTGTGATATCCAGATAGATTTTTTTTTTGAAAGTCTGAACAGCAAAAAAAAACAAAAAAACATGATAAGTGATTTTTGCAATCCGGATCCAAACCAAATTTAGGGGTTGGTTTAAAATGCGATTCCAATCGGATTTCTACAAATGCGTTTTAAGTCTGGGAGCTCTGCTGGCTCAGATAGGATTTCTTGCAACGCGACACAGTGAAAATGTCATATTCAGAGAGAAAGAGTCAGTACTTCTGCCAGCAGAGCGCGACCAGTGTTGATTTTTGGTGTTGAGGACGACGATAACAACAGTCCAAAGAAGCCGAAATGAACCGTCTGACACTTCTGTGCCAACAGCTTCCATAGCTGCACTTACGGCGTTACCGCGCCAACCCATGCAGATAGGTTGGTGACGTCTGGACACACTAATCTTTTCTGATCTGTTCACTTGCAAATACCAGTGTGGACAGTCTGTACTAAAGAAAAAAACAACCTGATTTGCCTGCAGCCTGAACATAGCCATAGTGAGAACAGGTTCTGAACATTAAGCTGCCTACTAAACAAATGAGAGCCGAATGTGCAAAGTACTTCTGCTTGTTTGACAATTTAATCTCAATTTAGGGTAAAGTTGATTCAAAAATAATTAAAAACTTTACTTTCACAATTGAAGATTAAAAAGGTCAAGATCTGGCGCTATGCAACCCAAATGCTGTCAACGTGCATCGGATCGGAACCTACCAGCTGCCGCCTGTTCCTCTTCCAGGTCTCTGCTTTCCTCTTGGAGTTCATGTTTTGAAAGGCTGTGCAGACAAAAGACAACTCGGTATTACAAGCTGTGCCTCGACAAAAAAAAATAAACACGTAGGCTATTATCAGACATGAAATACCTAAAAAACTGCTGCTTAGTCAAGTAGTAGTGTTGTCCATACGTAGACTTTATTTAGGCCGGCCCCCCCGGGTATTCTGATGAGATAAATGGGTCGCTAAATATACTTGGGCGACCCATTTCAGCATTGTTTGTTTATTTATCTAATTATTTATAAATCTGTACGGGAAAACATTGCTCTTGACACGATCGACTAATGAGAGGACGATCTCCCTCAGTGTGAGAGCATGGCAGGGGTTGAACTCAGCTAGGACAGAAACTCGCTTATTTATTTGAATATTCGCACCCTTTTAGGTGCATTACCGCCACCTTCTGATGGGAGTAACGCATTACAACCAGGTGCTGGTAAAAAAGAAAACAGTATATAACAGGATATAAGGAAGAACAAAAGTCGCATGTATTTATCAATTTTTGGAGATTAAAACGACTATTCAAATATTCTAAATTCGGGACCCCTCCCTACTAGTTTCACAGAGGGTCCAGACATATAATAGGTTTTGACTTAGACGTGTTTAAGGGCCAATCAAAAGGGGGAAATACTGGATTTCACTTCAGGTGGTCTATTTGACCAAACCAAACCCACACCCTTACATACATATCTGTCACAACATTGACGTTAAAATCGTCAAACATGAGCAAATGTGTGTGGAATGAGATTGCATGCAAAATATGGTTGAGATAAATAAAAAGGGTTGCCTGACTTTGCTTACTAAGGTCACTGGGCAGGCTGTGGTTCAGGTTTTTGTAGAACTCGGTACGATGAGCCCTCTTCAGCCCCGTGCATAGACCAAAGTCAGACAGCTTTACGTGACCCTGGAAACCAAAAAAATTTAAAAAAAAAACAACAACACTTGTCACAACTACTGAAACTGAAACAAGTGATTTGTATACAACATGAGCCCATATTCAGGTTAAGACCAGCTTGGTACATCAAATAGACACAGTGCAAATTAAAACACATAGAAGTTCAATGTATGTTATTATGCAGGAGCAGTGTAGCGTAGGACTTGGAAGGTGACAATTTTCCCACCTACTACTGGTATTCATGTAACTGACCATTAGATCCTTCGGGTACCCGTCCTCACTATAAAGTAGGAGCACATGAAAAAAGACCAAAAAATGCCAGCTGAAGTCTGGTGGAACCAGCACTACATTTTTTTTAGAATGGTTTAAATACTTCATTCATAAAATAGAGCACGTAGACAACTCCAATGCAATGATGGTGACATGCTGCAATCATTTAAAAAAAAAAAAAATGAAAAAAAAAATCAAACTACACTGCTTCAAGACGAAACCCAAAGCTGAAAAGCCAATTTATCATGACTTTAAAAAAAAAAAAAAAGTTTTAAAATAACAAAAAATATGGACACTTGATAGAAAAAGAGATTTGCTAGGACTCACCCTGGAGTCCAGCAGCAGGTTGTCTGGTTTGATGTCTCGGTGGATGAAGCCCAGTTGGTGGATTGAGTCGATGGCCAGCACCGTTTCTGCAATGTAGAACTGAGTGGCCTCTTCTGTCAGAGTGTCCTTCTTCATCAGAAGAGTCATCATGTCCCCTGCAGCACAAAGCAAGAGACCACTGTTCACTAGCTGGGCTGAGATGGATGAAAAAATATCTCCAACGTGGGGATGAAGATTTCTATTCTGACCATCACTGATAAAGACACAGACCTGCAGCTGTTTCAACATCTGTACCATTTCATTCATATGAAAAGAAAGTCCTGTAGTATTGTTATTGATTAGGCATCACAAGGACAGATATTTCTCAGAGTTAATTAAGTATTGAAACAAAGTTACGCTTTTGCTGCTGCCAAGCTAGAAACATGAGCACGCAAGAAAGTGAATGATAAAGTGTGAAAGAAAAAAATACAACCCCGTCTTCCTTAAAAAGTTGGTACACTGTGTAAAATGCGAATTCAAATAAAAATGCGATGATTTGCAATTCATGTAAACCCATATTCAACTGGAAATAGACCAAAGACAGCATATCTACTGCTGAAACAGAGAAATTGTAGTTTTATGAAAAAAAAAAAAAAATAGGTGCTTTTTAAAAAAAAAAAAAAAAATTTGATGCCAGACAAAAGTTTAAAAAAGAGTCGGGACCGGGTCAACAAAGCACTGGAAAATTTGTGTAATGCTAAAATAAAAAAAACACCTCAACTAATTAAGTTAACTGGTAACAGATAGTAACATGATTGGGAATAAAACATGTTAGTATACCATAGAGGCCGAGTCTCTCAGCAGTGAAGATGGAGACGAGGTTCAACATTCTGTGAAAGACTGCATGAAACAATCTAAGAATAACGTTTCTGTGTCCTCTGTGCAAAAGATGACGGGTGCACCCAGCTTGTTTTGGCACAGTTCAAAAGCCAGTATCTGTGACGGTATAGGGATGCATCAGTGCACATGTCACGAGCAGCTTGCGCATCTGGGAAGGAACGATTAATGCCGAGTGATATGTACAGATTTTGGAGCAACATATATTGATATTCACACAACTTCTTTTTCAAGGAAGGCTTTGCTTATTTCAGCAAAACAATGCCAAACTGCATTCTGCATGAACAGCATGGCTCCATAGAAGAAGAAAAAAAGAGTTCCGGTGCTAAACTGGCCCGCCTGCAGTCCAGACCTGTAGCTGATTGAAAACATTGGGCGCATCGTGACATGAAAAATATGACAAACAAAAGCCCAGAATTGTTGAGCAGCTGAAGTCGTTGATCGGGCCAGATTGGGACAACATTTCGCTGATGATGTGATGCACCACAGTAGTAAACATGCCCCTGTCCCAAACTTTTTAGAAACATGTTGCTGGCATCATATTAAAAATGAGTACATATTTTTCATAAAACAAAAACAATTTGGTCCACTTTCAATTAAATATGGGTTTACATGATTTCCAAATCATCACATTTGTTTTTTCTTTACATCTTACACACCGTCCTAACGGGGTTGTAAAACTTGTTAAATGATTCCCTCGACGTGCTCATCTTCAAACATCATCAAGCACTCAACAGATCACTGCTGTGGAGACAGTGCTTTGTTTCTATTTAGTCATGCCTTCTTTCAAGTTAATTCATTAATTGAGTAAAAAATTAAACTCCAACATCAGAGTGCAACAACAAGTAATACAAAACATGATGGCATAATTCAGTGTTGTTATTTCAGTATGTGCTAATCCCATCATACGTAATCTTTTCAGTTCATCAGATGTGGTGGAAATATTAACCGGAATGGGAATTGTTACTTTAAGGTAGTTTAGTTCTTCAAATTAGATCCTCTGCTTATATAATTCTTGGACCTTTTTAAGTAAATAAGGGGCGAGGAAAATACCGTTAACATTAATAACCTAACGGTACCGTGCTGTTAGAATTGCGAAGTCATACCTCCAGGCAGAAACTCCATGATGAGGTAAAGGTTCATCTTATCCTGGAAGCTGTAGAACATTTTAACGACCCACAGGCTGTCCGCCTCCACCAGAATGTCCCGCTCGGCACGGATGTGACCGACCTACGGACCAAAAAAAAACAAAACAGGGACACAAACGGGTTCAAGGATGTCCAACACAAACAAAAGCAGCATTCCAGTGTGTGCACACATTCATTTCTACCTGTTCTTTCTCCAGCATGTCAGCTTTGCGGAGAATTTTCATGGCATAGACGTGACCGGTGTCTTTCTTCTGCACCAAGCGGACCTGGAGACACAAGAACCGAAGACTTGATCGGTAAGAAAAAGCACTAAAATATAATCATATCTGTTCTAAACCCCCTCGCCCCCAGAAAAGAAAAGAAAAGAAAAAAGAAATAGGGGTGTTTTAACTAACACGACTATGGGTTTCAGCCCACAGAACACCCAACCTGTAACTTATAAATGACAGAAAAACTTTTACAGGAACCACAAGCTATATATATATATGTTGTGAGAAATGTATGAATCCATATTTACTGATTAGTTCAGGGTGTTAATAGTGCCCATCTACTCAGGTATGAGGGTGGATCAAAAAGTTCCCCGAGTGCTCATGCTGGGCGTGAAATGTGCGAAGCTATAATCTTTGAGAGTAATCAGTTTCCAAACCATGGGTTAAGCAGCCAAATGTTCACAGCTGAGCCCCCAGCAACAACATAAGATTTGTTTTATCGGTGTTGGACAATTTTTTTTTTCTTTTTTACGCCAGACAGTGACAATTTGTGGGTTCAAGTCCTCTTTACACTCAACAGAAAGAAGCAGCTCATTTGGCTAAAACTGAAGCCATAAGCAGCAAAGAGCTGGTTGAAGACAATTACAGAGTTCTAACGTTTTTGGACTTTTTGACTGTTAATTATAGCGCCACCATCTGGCCAATTGTAATTATATTTCTTGGGGTGCATTAGCCAGGTCATGTCTAGACATTTACCATGTTTAGTGAATCTAGGTCATTCCAGCTCAAAGTCGTAAGATGGAGCGTACAGATTAATCGGCAAAGTCCACATGCACCAATCAGTCTTGTTTAAATGTAAAAGTCTTACAAGTCAAAATGATGGTGATAAAATTATTTTTTTTTAAATCACACATCATTGTGATGAAGTTAGGTGTATTGTTTTATATTTTGGTGAGGGCTGAGCAAACATTTGGCAAAGTAAAAAAATGTTGCGTATACTTTACATATTACAGCAAGCATATTGCTGCAGACTGAAGTAAGGAGATGTGCTGAAAAATGGCCACTCAGTAGGCTGTACGGGTGATTTGATTTTCGACTTTTTTTTTTAAGTTTGGAATGTGAAATGTAGATTTCCTGGATATTCCAGTCACACTTTAATCTATCACTCCCAAATGTTATGTACTTACTGAGTCACGACACTGGATCATGCGAATTGCATTTTGCACAAATCGGTGCAGCCAATAACAAGATCAACTTTTTACATTTGTGGCGCCCCCTAAAGGTCAATCACAAAATGCTTTGGCAGGCCTGTTC
The DNA here is from genome assembly GCF_029030835.1 of Brachyistius frenatus. NCBI lineage: Eukaryota > Metazoa > Chordata > Actinopteri > Embiotocidae > Brachyistius > Brachyistius frenatus. Next base: position 137,638 of record NW_027211051.1, read on the forward strand.
CCAAACACATTCTGAACATCACTACCAATATTTATAAATATTTGACAAATAATTATTTGAGTTACAGCTAATTTGCTGCTAAGTAATAATGGCATTTTTTTTTTTTTTTTTAATTTTATTTATCTTTTGCAGGATCATACACCACAAATTCATCCCACAGGATCAGATGGTTAACAGCAAGTTCAAGATTTAAGATTCAAGATTAATGTAACTGTCAATCCGACATACACATATCTCTACAAATACAGCGGAACGGGACGACGTATCTCATGACCAGGGTAAAAAAGCAATAAATAGAAGACACAAAGCTTGTTATATGTTTAACAGTCTTATCGCCCGTGGAAAGAAACTGTTACATAGTCTGGAAGTGTTTGATCTGATCCACCCTTGTATCACATTAATTACAGGATGCAAATGTTTGGGCCCTCCAGGAAATTACCAATTTTATCGATTTTTAACTGATAATACACTTTTGTGTAATACAGTGAACCCTCGCTATAACGCGGTTCACCTTTCACGGTCTCGCTGCTTCACGGATTTGCATCGTGCATTGTGTTCTGCATTCTGATTGGCTAAACAGTCTCTCCGCTTCTTCTCTACCTGTTTGTCAATAACGTTGCGGTTTAATATGTACACGTACGTAAAACAGCTTGCCAAATTAAAAATAATCGATGGTGGCATGTCGGTTTATAAGAATCTTTTTGCCCAGAAGAAAAAAGAGCGACAACAACTACCGATAACTATGTTCTTCTCTCGAAAAACCACACCTGCACCGCCGGCTTTAGAAGAAAGAACCGCTGCAGAGCGGAGTCAGGATGCAGCGGCTCAGTCAGAAGAGCAGTGAAATACACGAGTCACTATTTGTCCTACTGTACTTTGTATTTGTTTTCATAATCATTTTTCATTTCCTCCCGTTCTAATCCAATGACTCGGGTCGCAGTGGGGCGGTGCCGATCTCAGCAATTTGAAGCCTTCAGTTCGTATTGATGATTCAAATTATTATTTTACAGTACAGTAGTTATTTGTAAAAAAAAAACATTTATACAGTACTTTTATTTGTTAAACAAATGCTTGGGCTTGTAAAAAGGTTTTGTTCTTTGGTTTCAATGTATTATGGAGTATTTCATTGTATAATAATTGTAAAAAAAAATAAAGGTTACTACTTCACGGATTTCACCTATCACGGTTTCTATTTGGAACGTAACCCCCGCGATAAACGAGGGTTCACTGTATTGCTAAATTGAATTACTGCATAAATACAAAACACATATCATGAGACGGATCAGGAGCAGAACTTTGTAATGGTGACTATCACATTTTCACACTGGAATAATCAAGTTATAAAGACAAAACACAACGGAAAAATATCCTTCACTGATTTTGCAACTAGTGTGGTTGAATAAGACCCGAAGTCTCACTCACTCCACGATGTATCGCATATTAAAATGAACAGCAGAATTGACCCTTTCAGATACACGTTTGTCTGTACGACAGTGTTTTCAACTGATCCGGTTACGAAATCACACTAGACTTCTGCTTTGTCTCCAACATAAGAGCGAACATTCAATCCCACTCTGTATGACTTTTTTTTTTAAATAACCTCTTTTCAGACTTACTTGACAGCTGAACTATTAGCAAATAGCCTATCGCAAAGTTTTTTGTAGCAATGACACAAAAGTTGTGGTCAGAAGATGTGCAAGATTTACCTGAATAAAACAACGATATTTGTTTCCTTAAGGCACTAAGAAAAAAATGTTCAAATGGAAAAGTCATGCAGTTTCCCACAAACATAGCTCAGATATTGGCAGATTCTAGACAATCTCTTCAACACAATTATGAAAAGACATCTCACTGCCATGATTATATCATGTGACGCATGTAAAAACATGACAATTTCATAAGATTTTTTTTCCCCCCATGATATAAAGACTAATAAAAAAAAATAATTAAAAAAAAGTATCATTAAATCAAATGATGTAAGTTTTGGACAGCTTGGAGTGTTCTGAAAAAAACGATAACAAGAAATAGCATGAAGCTAGCTAGCCTCCTTATTAACCAAGAGTAGCAGCTCCCCTGCTGATATGGATGCACCCCCTTGCGGCAATCGTTGCGATTTTTATGGTCCCAATAATTAGTAAATCCAAAGTTTTTACCTCTCCGAAAGCTCCTCGGCCAATCACCTTCAGGGACTCAAAGTCCTCCAAGCCGAGTCGAGTGCGTTTTAACCGCAGAAACTCTGTCTCTTTCCTCGCATGCTCAGACCGACGAATGCGTTTCTGCAGAAAACAAGACAACATTTTTAAATACACCATTTTGCGCGATGCACACTGGCTACTTCGCATTTTTCTGAGTGCCTATTTTTTAAGGCAATAACTATGATTCACTACAGACGGTAACTCTGGAAATTTGAAATAATAATAATAATAATGACAATAATAATTAAAAAAAAAAAAAAACGTTATGAATTACACGCCCAGTTCAAATGAAATTTCTGCGCAAAAATATTACTGCTCAGAATCCACGTTCTCAGGCTACATGCTGGTAGAAAGAGTTGTGCCCCATTATGTGCCCTACTCTCTCAAAGAAACAGTGGATGAGATGGGTGGAACAACGTGATAGATGATGACAATCAGATCGACCAACCGACACCATGCTTGGGAAGTGTAGAATAGAAAAAGAGCTAAATGTCTCTTTTTCATATGTAAGAGACATCTTTAGACAGCATGGTGATGCTCACCTCTTCGTCAGCCAAGCCCTCTTGATCCATCACTTTCTCCAGTTTCTGCTGCCTGAAAAGACAATATGACAATTACCACTGTTGTATATCCATGAGGCAGTGTTAGGACCGTTATATTGGCAAGAGGGCAAAAACACTATTGAGAAAAAAGGGCTCCCGACCATTACAGACGTTACCAGAGACACATGTTCATCAGGTATAGTCAGCAAGTAACTAAAAGTTCCAAATCAGTGCATACAAGTCTTCTGTCACCGCTGACCTTAATTTATTTCTGACACACATCACATCCCAATGACACACATTAGAAAATAAAATACGTGTATTTCAATGTGCATCAAGTTATAAAAAGAAGCAACAATCTCTTTGCACTTTTACAGTCAATCAAAGGTATTGGCAGAAACTTTAATCTTGGAAGTACAACCTTATGATCATCAAACACCAGTGTGGAGCCAGTAAAAATGTGTGTGTGTGTGTGTGTGTGTGTGTGTGTGTGTGTGTGTGTGTGTGTGTGTGTGTGTGTGTGTGTGTGTGTGTGTGTGTGTGTGTGTGTGTGTGTGTGTGTGTGTGTGTGTGTGTGTGTGAAGCTGAAACTTGTGAATGTTACCTCATCTCTCGCTCCTCATGCTGGGCGATGAGGTTACTGTAGAAGTTCTCCAGGGTCACTTTGGCCATGGTGACCCGTTCCTTGGTGTGGTTACTCATGGAGGAGCACGAGCTCTGGCCAGTCATTGCCATGCTTTTCCTGAAAAAGACGATAAATCCATCAAGTGAGCAGAGAGTTCATAGGAAATATGTCCATTCAGACCTGCATAGCTGAGGAAAAAAACAAAACAAGATAGTAGGTTGGAATAAAAGAGGGCTGAGGGATGCAAGCACAAGCAGAAGGTAAAAAATATACTGCTTAAAACATGCCTTGCTGTTATGCTTAAGTCAGATGTTGCAACACTGAGTTGAGCTATAAAAAAAATAAAAGAAATTGCAACTATCAAATGACATGACTGTTGGTCCAGAAAGAGGAAGGAAAGCAGTTATAGCTCTTCGGGTCGAGCAGAGCAATGTTGCCATCATTGTACCAATGCCATTACGAAGAAATAATGGCAAGATCTGATTTGTGCCAGCACTGATGCAGGTAACTCTTCTGAGATAGACGAGGTTAAGTTGAACGTTTACCTCCTATTTCTAGATGTGATTCAGAAAATACACAAAATCTTTCAGGAAAAAAAATATATTGTATATCGCTTTTTTTTATACTTTATATACATTTTGCACTAGTGAACTGGCAAAGAGTTAACATGAGATTTTGTTGGCGGGAATGTGCAACTATTGTAGTAAATCAGTAACAGCTATTGTATAGGAATAGAAATAGTATCTGCTGAAAAAACGACTTTGCTACATTAAAACTGTTGGAATTACTAAACCAATCAGGTATTTCTGCTGTAAATGTTTAAAAATGCAACAAAAAAAAACGATTTAGGCAATTTTCTACATTAGTCGATTATTTGTTTAACTTATGTTTCATATGATTGAAAGAAAATGATCATTATAAACCCAGCTTTCTCGGATTTAAGACAATGTGAAACTTATCTTTAATGTTTCATTTCCATTTGTACACAAGTTAAACGAAATATCATGATGTCCTGCTCCATAAAATTAAAAAAATGAACAAAACATAGCGCGTTGTTGGCTACTTACAAAATATGAATGATGTTTTAGGTAGTTTTAATGTTTTAAATCATCTTTTAGCAAAAGCTGAACGAGCCAGCGTCAACAACACGTAGGTAGTTTCGGTTGCAACGTACCACATAGTAAAAGTTTCTTAGGAGTGAAGAATCATGAATAGAGCATAATTTAAGCCAACACTTAGCGCTCCAATAGTTCAGCTATTGTTAACATGTTTAGCTTCGAGCAGTTTCCGTAATTTTATAACGTCTTAATCAAACGCCTTAACCTGCTAACGTCAGTTAGCAAGCTAGTTTTGTATTAAAAGTTCCTGGCTGCGTCAAGTTAGCGAAGGAAAGCGTGACTAGCAGTCGATAATTACTACAAAATAAAACTGTCACTTGAAAGGGAAGGATGATTTGGTCGACGTTCGTATTTCTACATTTTATTTTGAAAGCCCAAGTCGGAAATGCTTTGTTTGTATTTTCGTTGCCTTGACAGCGCGAAGTTCTCCAAAGCAAATAGCTAAGTGAAAGTTAGCTAGTAAACGCTAGCTACTTATCCGGTGGAACAGCTCGATGTCGTTTGTTTTGAAATTGTACACCAGACGACAGAGGACGTTCACAATTCATTTCGTGGGACAAGTGACTAAATAAAAAAGGCGCTCAACGTGCCGACTTGAGATCCTTCTATTCCGTCTTTTCCTTGTTAGTCTTTGTTCGCTTACCTTGGTCGAAGGTGCCGTAGCTGCTTGCCTCTTGCTCTTCTTTACCAAGCGAGTTGCGTCACCAACAGTTTGAACTCAGCGGACACCTAGTGGCCAAAACCTGCATTGCGCCCTCGTGTGCTTTAAAACGGGCCGCTTCTTCCCAAATGACTCAAAACGTCCTGTTTTGAGTTTTTGGAGCTGTCCTGTCTTTGGGATTTCTGCTCAATGCAGTGGGGAGGGGGGACGGGACGGGACGGGACGGGACGGGACGGGACAGAGGTTCATTTGCTTTTGCGTGGAACAAGGACTGCTGCTGTGACTAATCAATAATACACTCTCAATGAAAGCAAGCAACTATTTCTCAGCACAAAGGTGGTCCACTTTAATAATAACATTGTCTGTGGTTAATAATTGGATTACAACACCACAATCACAGTGTTTGAGAAATGTAAGAAGCACAAATATGATTGTTACCGATATTTAAATTGCATTAATTTAAATTTCAAACAAAGAATGGGGCCTATATTGTATTACATACATATATATATATATATATACATATATATACACACACATATATACATATATGTGTATATATATATATATATACTGTATATATATATATACATACATGTATATACATATATATGTATATATAAGGAGAACCTTTATTATTATGCAATCTAACTTGTGCAAAAGCCTTCTCAAGATTTTATATATATATATACATGACAACATATTTAGCATGTTTTGCAATATGGAGAGTTTACATTTACACTAATCAGTGGCATTTAGCTCTGTCCAGTATTTATGGACAATTCCTGGCATACTTGAGAAGGCTTTTGCACAAGTTAGATTGCATAATAATAAAGGTTCTCCTTGGAGTTCAGAAATTTGAAAAAAGTTGTGTTTTAATTTTGTGAATATTTACCAAAACACATTGTGTATCCCCAGCTATAACTATTTAGGTTTAAGATTTTTAACATTGATGTTTACTTGCTTCCAGTCTCCTCTTTTCCTGTTAGTAAATATAATTTGGAAGAGAACTGGAGTGAACTGCACTGCTACATCGTCAGCCTCTTTTGGTCATGAAAGGAAAGGAGGTTTTAATTATTTGTCAGTCAAGCCAGTCACAAATAAGAAAAACAATAAATGAAAACAGAAAGAATGAAAGAAAACAATGAACAACACACATAAAGTTCTCCATCCACTGGGGGGCCTCACTGCCTAAAAAACAGAGACTGTACATGGACTTAAAAAAAACTATTATTTATTTTAAATGATTTTCCTGCTCAATAGCGACAGACTGTGGCCACAGGCTAAAAACCAACACGGGGAAGAAAGCTCATTTTGCCAGTGTTTCACACAGTGAGTAGTAGCAGCACAGCCATACAGTAATTCACACATTAGTACATAATTATGTTAAACCAAACTGACACAGGACATGAAATACAAAGTACAGCATTCACATCTTTTCCTATGAACTCCTTTATATATGCCAGTGAACCACAATGGCAGCTAGTGTTTCTTTGTCTTTTCCCTTTTCTTCTTCTCCTGGTATTCAAGTATCTTCTTGTGAAATACTCCTGCAGGACAAAGGGAAAAAGAACACGGGTGTGAATCAGTGCACTGTAAAAACATTTTAAAATCAAATCAAATAAAAAAATTTTAAAAAGGCAGCGACACAGCTAATTTAGAATCTCTCTCCTAACATTAATTAAACCCCCAAAAAATGCATCCCTAGTTATCAAAATCACACATTCAGAATTTCTTCCAAGAAAAAAAAATCCCCCATTACCTGGAAATGGCTTAGATGCAACTCTTCACCTTATAACCTCCATTCAGTACATGTTTATCACTATAATACAATCCCATTTCTAAAGAAGTTGGGAGGCTGTGTACAAAAACAGAATGTGATGATTTGCAAATCATGTAAACCCATATTTCATTTAAAATGGACCAAAGACAACATATCGAATGTTGAAACAGAACATTTTTATTGTTTTATAAAATTGTTTTTCATCTTTTTTGATGCTAGCATCACGTGTTGCATCACCTCTTCTTATATCAACACTCTGTAAACGCTTGTGAAAGGAGGAGAACGGTTTCTGGAGTTTTGAAGGTGAAATGTTGTCCAATTCTTATCTGATACAAAATTTAAGCTGCTCAACGGTTCAGGGTTTTCTTTGTCGAATTGTTTCACTATGCATGTTTTAAATGAGGTGACGGGTCTGGGCTGCTGGCCGAACGTTTTAGCACCCGGACTCTTTTTCTATGGAGCCATGCTGTTGTAATACTTGTAGAATGCTAGAATGTTCTGCTAAAATAAAGAAGGCCTTCCCTAAAAATGACGTCTGCATTGCAGCATATGTTATTTCAAAACCAGTATATATCAATCAGCATTAATCTTTCCAAATGTGCAAAGCTAACCATGACATGTACACTTTTAGTTCCTCTGGATGACGTTGTCTTGGCCTCCAGCAACACTGAGGAACCTTGGAGACATTTTTGATGCGGATTTGTCCTTTAGCCACCATATAAAGCAAATCTCCAGAACTGCCTTCTTTCATCTACATAATATTAATAAAATCATGAAAATCCTTCCTCAGCGTGACGCAGAAAAGCTAATTCATGCATTTGTTACTTCTAGGCTAGATTATTGTAATTCCTTGCTGTTAGGATGTCCAAATTACTCATTAAAAACCCTGCAGCTGGTACAAAATGCTGCAGCAAGAGTACTGACGGGATTTAGTAAGAGAGATCATATTTCTCCTGTTTTAGCTTCTCTTCATTGGCTTCCTGTTAAATCAAGGATAGAATTTAAAATTATTTTGCAGACTTACAAAGCTCTTCATGACAGTTGCGAATTTTGAGAACAGCTTTAATAATATCAGTGTCACTGACTCATTGTTATTTACTTTTTGATGAAGTGGATGCTTTTCAGATCTGATTCTAACCTGGTGATGGAGATACAGTTGCTTATTGTATCTTACCCATACAGCCCTAAGGTTGTTCTTTCTGCCTCGCACTTGTTGGGTGTTGTTCTTGACCGATTTTGGCAATACTTTTTTTTAGTGGACAATAAAATAAAATAAAAAGCCTGAAAGGCTCCATATTGCGATCATTTTAATTCCACATGCGACCAACAATCTGTCATATTTTGCATTTGAATATGCATCATGTTGGTAACAAGTGCTGGGGAACCAACACATGAGTACAGACAAAGCAGAGGCCTACATGAAGGACAAAGCTACAGAAAGTGCCTAAAAAAAACCCATCAGGCTTTGCATTTCACACATAAGTGTGAAATACTGACGTGACCAAGTAGGCTGGTATCTTACTGGGGAATACCTCTCGTCTGGTCTTTTGCTGCAGCCATGATGTCACGCGCCATTCCAAAGAGCACCTCTGCTTTATCTCTTTTCTGTGCGACCTGCCCTTTTAATGAGGATAAGCTACAGAAACCGGAATGTGTGCATGCGTCCCAGTAGTCACCTTGATGTGGTCCGGGCTGCTGCCGCTCCACATCCTGGATAAAAAGGTCAAACATCTGTGTCTGGATGAACTTTTTGACAAAGTGTCGAGTGGTCTTGGACTCGATGGCCTTGTAGAAACGTCTCTTTTCAAACAACCCCGACTCCCCGCTTTGACTGTATTTCACGTACGAGGCATAGTGGCCGACTGTTTTCACAAAGAAATGCAGGAATGCTTCCGACACCACCCGGTTTAGCTCCTCCCCCGCTGAAAGAAAGAATATACGAGGCGATTGGAAATATTTCTATTTGTGTATCAACAGATACAACAGTGTTGGTTTACTCACTTGAGGCTTTTTGCCAGTCACTTAGCGCCTCAAGTATTTCACTTTGGAGCTTCGGTGGCAAAAGAGAGCCTTCATCACCAACCTGTAAAGACAGGTTTTACAAGTTTTCACAAATGTTTCAGCTTTTCTTTTTCTTAAAAGTATAGCCGATTACATAAAGACTCGTTGTTATAGCCCTTACTGAAGCAATGAAGGTCTCCTTTTTATCCTCTGACAGATCAACCACCAGCAGCTGTGTTATACAAAAAAAAGGGGGCAGAGTATGGACATCACTCAAATATGGACTAACTATTAATCAAATACACAAACCCTGCCTTTGTCCAAGTCAAACACAAGAATTTGCAGTTGCTTTTGTTGTTGTCACTGATAACTCACATCACTCTGGTCGGTGACTAAGTCCAGCAGGTGCTTCTGGACTCCCAGCAGATAGGGGGTGGGTGCCATCACAACATCAATCAGGATTTCCGGAACAATGGAAATGAAGGTGTGCTGCCAGGTGAAAGGGTAAAGGAGGGCCGCTACTGCGTGGATGACTTGAGATAGCGTGCTGTTGAAGGACAGAGCCAACATCAGAAGTTTTTTTTTTTTTTTTTTCAAAAGAAATAAAGAAAATTGTGCAGGTTTGCTGACCCAATCTTGTTCATTCATTAAAAGTCTTTCAAAGTGGCATATGACAATGTCTACAGTGAACCATTGTGATGGACAATGACATTGGCATGGGGCATGGGGAACCAGGGGGGGTTGTCAAGCCACAAACCTTTTTTTTTTTTTTTTTAATGTATTTTACACTCTAAGTGTTGGTTTATTTGTGAGGTCACATACACAATTGTAATTCCTTAACACATTACTTCAGAGGTCTTTTTTCTTTGAGATCTCCGCCATCTACCGGGTAGATTGCGATCTACTGGTTTCATTACGTAAATGTTTGAAGATTTAGTTTAAAAATTCAGTGGTTTGAAAAGCTGGGAGACACCTAAATATTGTTCTTTTGAATAAATTTAAGCTATTTCGTGTCATTACAATCAGTAAACTGTATCAATGCAAAATTCGGGACTTCTGCTGACGTTTAAAGGTAGGCAGCAATTTATTTTTGTCACAAGATGTGGACCATAATATACACATACAGCTATATTTAGCATTTATACTGCTGAACCAACTCTGTCCCGAACAGCACAAGTAGTCTCAGTCCACCGCCCGACAACCTCTGTTCTCATTTTCTTAATTGCCTGTTGCTTTTTTTTTTTTTTTAAGTATTCATGTATTAATTTACTTGTCTGTTTAATAGTTGTTGATGAATCTGATGGTAACCGTTACAGCTTATTATTAAACAGGCTTGACTCCTTTCTGAAAAGTAAGGAAATTAAAAGTAATTTTCTTTTCTATACCTGCAAATTAAGATTAATTATTGATGCTTCTACAAAGACTATTCCAAAAAAGCCACAACAGATTTGTTGGTACCAAGTGGCAACCAATCGTTTCACCGATTGGTTTGTGAACTGCCGTTCTAAAGCCTCAAGTTCAGATATTAGCCATCGCCATGTTCCTACTTTGGAGCCACATCTGGATGAGCTGGGCTGGTGGGAGGGGGTGATTTTGACTCAATCCTTTGGGAACCAGAAAACAATACGCCCGCCACATATAGCAGAAAACTGACTACACCACAGGCCTGTCAATCAAACAGATATGGCCCAAAACTTACCGCTTTTAAAGGCCTGATATGAAATTAATGATAGGATTACATTCAGATCGACGATCAGAAAAGTAATAAGGAGTGATTTTAGACAATGACACCATTATGATTTGTGAGAAAAATGTATTGACTTTGTATTTCATTGGAGAAGTTGAATGGGAGTCTATAAAGCCAGAGCCTTCTTGGAGCCAACCCCTAGTCCCCGTCGGTGGTATTGCAGTTAAAGGCAGTTCCGCATTGGCCTCCGGAAGCTAGGTCCACTTTTATATACAGTCAATGGTGGGTACACCAAGAAAAGATTAGAAATAATTAGATTATATTGACATTTCAAACCATCTGTAATCAGTCATTCAGCCTATTCAAATGGAGAATAGTGGTCACTCTGCTGTTTGGTATCTCGTGCACACCAAACTGAACATGGACCAGAGAAAACCAACCAGAGAGTTGTCTAAGATCCAATTTTTTTTTTTTTTTTTTTTTTTTTTTTTTTTTTTTAATAGACGAGCATGTTAAAGATAAAGGCTATAAGACCATCTCCAAGCAGCTTGTTGTTCCTGTAATGAGAGTTTAAAATATTAACAAGTTTTAGGTCCATGGGACTGTGGTCGTGCTGCCTGGATGCAGCCGCAAGAGGAAAACCGATCCCAGCCTGAACAGAGGGATGGCGGTAACGGTAGACAAAGAACTAAGGAAAACTTTCAAGTCGAAATAAGCTGAATTTCAAGGTCTGGGTATGGCAGTGTCTGATAAGAGCATGCACCCCCTTTTTTTTTTTTTTTTTAACACGGTGGGCCCTCTGGAAGACAACCCAGGAGGATTCCACTGTAAAAAAAAAAAAAACATCTTGAACTTGCTAAAATGCATATAGACAAACCACAATGCTTCTGGGACAACTGCCTTTGGACAGATGAGACAAAAGTAGATCTTTTTTTGGTAAGTCAACTCACCTCTGAGCCAGACATGACTGTTTTGCATGTGTTGATCACTTTTCAACAATAGATTTAATTGATTTTAGTAATGGTGTTAAATGTCCATCAGTTTCACCAGAACCTGTAGTGACTCTTCAAATGTCTTGGTTTAAGTGATCTCTGCCACTTATATCTAGTCGGCCACATATTAAACCTAGGTGACTCCAGAAGCCTCTATAAATTGAGCATAATCTGCATCCGTCAGCCAAAGGTCCTTCCTGTTGGCTTTTTATACTAAATTTGACCTGTTATTAGGCACTCCACCTCTAAAAAGCTACCAATGGACACATAAAAGACGATATTTCACCTTCTGCAACAACTTTTCAAATTTGAGGTTAGCGTAAATAAACTTCGGGTGTAAAATGGGTGAAATATACCCGAGTTCATCCGCGATGAAAACGATCCGCCTCTCCAGGACGGCAGCTGCAAACACCACTAAAATCTCCGTGTCCGTCAGGCAGTCAAAAAGCGTGGCAAAGTTAACGTGCTCCAGCCAGGAATCCAACGGCCGGGTCAGACTGATGATCTGGCAAAAAGAGTCACAACTGTCACAAATATGTCAACAGTAATACCACTATGTCATTTGCAGGTTAATTGAAGTGCTTTTCATGATACATTTCTTTGAACTTTACATTATTCAACATTTTTAGAAAAGCACCCATATCACATTCATGAACAAAAGTCTCTACAAAGCTAGAGAATCATATCTCTGTCCTCCATTAGCCCTCAGAGCTTGTCAGAGTGACTGGCACAAACATTAGTCAGCATCAGTGACTGTGAGCTGTTGAAACATGCGGCCTGATTGGGAGAAGTATCAGGTTTCTGCTTCTGATGTAAATGTTGGGTAACGTGAGGACAGGTTCAGACAGGACACCCCACAATCTGCCCGGAGGATCTCAAATAAAGTCACTCAGTTACACTACATTCGTGCTACATGTCTCGCTGTGTAAATGTCATTTTTGTTCTTCTACTGGAGGGAGTGCGAAGCGACGGCACTGCTGTCGCATTCGTGTTTGTCACTTTTGAATGTAATTATAAGGCTGTCGTGACTACAGACCCAACTTCCAGTCAGGGTGGTTAA
>NW_027211052.1:0-17500 GCF_029030835.1 Brachyistius frenatus
TCGTTAAAGTACAACATGTGTGAATCGCCAAAAATGGCGACTAAATTAAAAATTTCTTCCAGTCCAGTTGATGTAATGTTGCAGTGTAACTTTTTCGTAAGTCTGGATGTGAAACACCGAATTTCCAGCATGTCGGTAAATTTGGTCGCCGGGGCATCTCTGTAGGGGGCGCTAGCGAGACATTAGACCACGCCCACTCGCTACTCCACTAAAATAAGACATTTTTCTCCGGGAGAGACACCTGTACCAACTTTCATGAGTTTGGGAACATGATAAAGCCTCCAAAAATGCAGTTGTTTAAAGAATAATAATAACGCGGAGGAAGCGCTCCTTTGTTCATACAGTTGACATTTGTTTTGTTTTCGTTCCGCCGTTACGTCGTCAGGTCGCGCCGCCCGGCTCGTTGACATCATGAGTGTGCGACAGTTTTTCCGTGTTCGCTCGGTTCTCAGCAGCTGAGACAGAAAACAGAAGAGAACCCGAATCAGGAGGCTGCAGCGAGTCCGACTCCTGGTTCTGGTTCCGGTTCCGCTCCCGGTTCGGTGTTTGGATGTTTTTTTTTAATTTCAGCTCAGACAGAAACCGGATCAGAAACCTGCTGCGGGTCTCAGTGGATCCGGTTCGGTCCGGATCTGTTTCAGTTTTCAGCTAAAAGACGTTGTGACGTCACCCGGAGGGAGGCTAACAGGTTAGCTCCGCTGCTGCTTTGTTTACACCCGAAGCTCCTGACAGCCTGACACTGGTCCTGGTCCTGGTGATGCTGCCGGACCTGGTCCTGGTCAGTTCTGGTCTCTGGTCCTGGTGCTGATCCCGGTCCTGGTTCTGGTCCTTGGTGTCGTTACATTCACCTCCTTTCTAATGAACTGAATGTGTAAATAAAAACATCCAGTTCAGGTTTAAAAAAAAACAACTGAGTAAAATGTAGAGGAAGCATAAAAAAAAAAAGAATAATATTTGAGCAGACATTAAATGTCCAAATGATAAAACATGACAAGATAAAATATATTAAAACCTTCTTGTCTGTCAGCTGTTTAATTCTCTAGTTTTATTTTCCTTCAGGTGGATCTGAGCGGGTCAACAATGCAGTCTGGATCAGAACCAGCAGGATCTGGACTGAAGTCAGTCCGAAGATCTCCTCGTCTGTCCCCACAGGTCGGTCACACACACACACACTGTCCAACGTGTCCTCTCCTGGTTTTTTATTTAACGAGTCTTTCCAGACGTTTCCTGTTTATTATCACGTCCATTTTAATTTGCCAGCGTGACATCTGGACCGGCCGGTTCTGGATCCACACCGAGATCCGACCGGATCGCTCCAGATACAGAAAAAAAAAGAAAAGTCCACCGGTTAACGAGCAGCAGGTTGAAATACAACTGAAGACACGAAGATCTTCTGAGTGGAAGAAGCTCCTGATTTTTTTAAATGGAGAAAAATCGAGTCGAGTTTCTGATTTTTGAAAGTCGTTTAAAACAATTAAAAACACAATAAACTTTATTTATTTTTTTTGCGTGAAAATGTTTCGTTTCCAGGCTGTTTGTAAAGTAAAGCAGTAAATCATCTACCTGAGCTGAACTTTGACCTCTGCCGGTCCCGCCCTCTCCAGACGGGTTTATAGTTAACAGCACAAGAGTTTGGAAACGTCTGTCAGTTTTGCAGTGAAGTCAGAAACAACACGTCCTCTTCGTCTTCGTCTTCTTCGTCTTCGTCCTCTTCGTCTTCGTCTTCTTCTTCTTCTTCGTCGCAGCCGTCGTAACTCATCGGTGAACTTCTCTGCTGCTGTTTGTTGCTTTCAGGGCGGCGGCGCAGGAAGTGAGGAGAGGAAAGGAGGTGGAGGAGGCCTGCAGCAGGTGAAGAGGAGAGGAAGGATGGAGAGGAGCATAGAGGAGGAGGAGGAGGAGGAGCTGAGCGACAGACTGCAGACGCTGGTGAGTCTGACAGACTGAAAATAAAAGAGTTCGTAGCTTCAGGTCTGTAAAATGGTTCCGATCCAGAAGTGTCTTCAGCTGCAATACCAGCGAGTGCCACTAGAGGTCGGCTCCAAAAAGCCTCCGGCTCCATAGACTCCCATTCAACTTCTCTCATCAAATCCAAAGTGAATAAAATGTGTCCATCAGTTCTCTCGGTGTTGTTAGCTAAAGTCACTCCTTCTTCTTAGTTTTCTGGAGGTCCATCTGAAAATAATCCCGGGACGTAGTAAAGATGGTGACGGACAGAATCTGAACTGGAGGCTTCGTAACGTTCACAACACATAACGCGTGTGTGTGTGTGTGTGTGTGTGTGTGTGTGTGTGTGTGTGTGTGTGTGTGTGTGTGTGTGTGTGTGTGTGTGTGTGTGTGTGTGTGTGTGATCTGTCCAACAGGTCAGCATCCTCTGGAACTGGTCTGGTTTACTCGGAGATCTTCACCCGCCATCAGAACCAGTGGGAGCCGAGGTAACGGACCGGGGAAGGGGGCGGGGCTTTATGTTATTATTACTATTATTATTATTATTATTAATATGATTAATATTAATATTAAAATGGTTTAATTGATTAATCGATCGCTGCAGCTGTACAGTGAATCATTAATGCAGTGAAACTTTATTTATTATTGTTTATTCTCACTGTGTTGTTGTTTGTTGTTCAGTCATCCAGAGAGTCCAGACAGAGTGACGTCCATCATGGAGGAGCTGGAGAGACAAGAGCTGCTGTCTCACTGCGTCAGAGTGGAGGTGAGACTGTCAACATTTATTTATCATCATCATCATCATCATCATCAGGACGAAGAACTCAGACATCCACATTGTTTTGTGTTACAGCCTCGAGAAGCTGCAGAAGAAGAGCTGCTGCTCGCTCACACGTGAGTCCACCAATCACTGCTCAGCTCTCCGGTGTCAACAAACACTCTGACTTCCTGTTTGTTGTTTGTTGTTTGTGCTGCAGGAAACATCATGTGGATGCGATGAGGTCGACTCAGATGATGACGAAGACTCAACTACAGAATCTGTCCAACAAGTACGACTCAGTGTACCTGCATCCTGTAAGGACACACACACACACACACACACACACACACACACACACACACACACACACACACACACACACACACACACACACACACACACACACACACACACACACAGCATCATTAGACACTCAAATACAGGACGAAAACCAGGAACATGTGTGTTTGTGTGTGTGCATCAGGAGTCCTACCAGGTGTGTGTGTCGGCGGTGGGTTCAGTCCTCCAGCTGGTTGATCGGGTCATGACCTCTGACCTCAGGAATGGATTCGCCATCATCAGGTAACATCATGCCGACGGGTGTTTTTGTTATTTTGTCCAACAGATTGACATCAGTGTCTTGTTGTTTTATTTTATTATTACTGTTATTATCAATAAAGTTGAGATAGAACTAAATATCCTGTTATCATCTTCTTCTTCTTCTTCTTCTTCTTCTTCTTCTTCTTCTTCTTCTTCTTCTTCTTCTTCTTCTTCTTCTTCTTCTTCTTCTTCCTCCTCTCAGACCTCCAGGTCATCACGCTCAGAACAACGAGCCCAACGGTTTCTGTATTTTCAACAACGTGGCGATCGCAGCTCGATATGCTCAAACCAGACATGCTGTTAGCAGGTACACACACACACACACACACACACACACACACACACACACACACACACACACACACACACACACACACACACACACACACACACACACACACACACACACACACATATACACACCTGTCCCTACACACAGGCAGAACTGTTTTAATGTGTGTGTGTCAGGGTGCTGATCGTGGACTGGGACATCCATCATGGCCAGGGCATCCAGTACATGTTCGAGGAGGATCCCAGGTAAACTCTTCCTCCTCTTCATCCTCCTCTTCCTCTGATCCAGGATCAGGTCTCAGCAGCTAAAGATGTCTGTGTGTGTGTGTGTGTGTGTGTGTGTGTGTGTGTGTGTGTGTGTGTGTGTGTGTGTGTGTGTGTGTGTGTGTGTGTGTGTGTATGTGTGTATGCGCGTGCGTGTGTTGCAGTGTCCTGTACTTCAGTGTCCACAGGTACGAACAGGGATCTTTCTGGCCTCACCTGCAGGAGTCTGACAGCCAGTTTGTCGGCAGAGGACGAGCTGAAGGAAGAAACATCAACCTGGCTTGGAACAAGGTGAGACCTCACGTGTCCTCAGGTGACTTCAGGTGTCCTCAGGTGTCCTCAGGTAACCTCAGGTGTCCTCAGGTGACCTCAGGTGACCTCAGGTGACCTCAGGTGACCTCAGGTGTCCTCAGGTGACCTCAGGTGTCCTCAGGTTACCTTTGGTAACTTCAGGTGTCCTCATGTGTGTCCTCAGGTAATGTTGAAGAAGCGATCATCTCTGAAGCATCTGTCATGTCAGTGAGACAATAAAAACAGATGTAATTGTCAGAGTTGTCATGTTGACTCGTTTTGATCCGCTCCCGTTTGCCCTGTTAAAATCGCTGCATTACGCTGTTGATACAAAAACTCCACACTCTCTGTACCTGTTTCAAATTAAAAGCCTCTTCACTTCCTAATGAGGCTTTTATTGTGAAACTCTCACCCTTCATCCTGTTTGTGTGTTTGTGCTTCAGACCGGGATGACCGATGCCGATTACATCACCGCTTTTCAACAAGTGCTGCTGCCAGTGGCCTACGAGGTAACACACACACACACACACACACACACACACACACACACACACACACACACAGAAAAACTTGGCCTTGTTGGTGTCATGTATTGATCTGTGTGTGTGTGTGTGTGTGTGTGTGTGTGTGTGTGTGTGTGTGTGTGTGTGTGTGTGTGTGTGTGTGTTTCCAGTTTCAGCCTCAGCTGGTTCTGGTCTCTGCCGGATTTGATGCTGCAATCGGAGATCCGAAGGTAAAAACATATCTTAGATCAGGTTCACTGGCTCACATACATTGTGTGAAACGTCTCTCACAACGTGTGTGTGTGTGTGTGTGTGTGTGTGTGTGTGTGTGTGTGTGTGTGTGTGTGTGTGTGTGTGTGTGTGTGTGTGTGTGTGTGTGTGTGTGTGTGTGTGTGTGTGTGTGTGGGTTTCAGGGGGAGATGTGTGTGAATCCTTCATGTTTCCACGTTCTGACTCACATGTTGATGAGTTTGGCTGAAGGTCGACTCGTTCTCGCTCTCGAGGTAAAACGTTCTCCTCCATCTGATGTAACAATGTCACAATGTGGATGAGTAAAACACACGTTAAATGTGTGTGTGTGTGTGTGTGTGTGTGTGTGTGTGTGTGTGTGTGCGCGTGCGTGTGCGCAGGGAGGTTACAACCTGCAGGCGACAGCAGAGGGCGCCGCTGCCTGCGTCCGAGCTCTGCTGGGCGGAGCTTGTCCTCCTCTGACTCCGCCCACTGCTCCGTCTGACAGGTAACATCTCACCCGACTCACAGACTCTGATCAGGAGAACGTGTGTTAAAGGAAGTAGAACACGCGTGTTTGACTCCTCTGTCCGTGTCCCTCAGCGCGCTGCAGTCCGTGTCGGAGACCGTCTCCTGTCTGTATCCTCACTGGAGGTCTCTGCAGGTTCTGGGTAAGAAAACACCAACAACACACGTGTCCTGCCTGGACCGCCATCTATTTCAGGGGTCAAAGGTCAAGCTAGCAGAGTAGAAGCACGCTGCTGTCATCATGAAACGTACAACTTCCCTGTTCTGTGCAGAAGGCGGCCCATCGGCCGACGAGAAGGATACGAAAAAGACCGGCACCGCCTACTCCTTCTCCTCCGTCGTCACGACAACGGGCCTGGTTTACGACGAGAGCATGATGGAGCACGTGAACATGTGGGACAGGTGAGGTGCCCCCTCGCCGCCCTCCCCCCCAACCCCACCCGGACTGGTCAACCGCGTCAACGATGTTGTGACGTAACCACGGTAACGTAACGATCCCTGTGTCGCAGGCATCATCCCGAGCAGCCTCAGAGAATCTTCAAGATCTTCTCCAGACATCAGCAGCTGGGATTGGTCCATCGTTGCCAACGGATACCAGCTCGCCCGGCGACGGAGGAGGAGCTGTCGTTGTGTCACAGGTAGCGACCGGTGCGCTAGCGTGTAGCTCACCTGTCCATCGCACACGGACTGAACATGCGTGTGTGTGTGTGTGTGTGTGTGTGTGTGTGTGTGTGTGTGTGTGTGTGTGTGTGTGTGTGTGTGTGTGTGTGTGTGTTCAGCGTGCAGCACGTGGAGCTGATGAAGACTACGGCGGCCATGAAGCCCAGAGACCTGCACAAGCTGGCGGAGGACTTCAACTCCATCTACATCAACAACCAGAGCTTCCGCTGCGCTCAGCTGGCCGCCGGCGGCTGCTTCAACGCCGTGGGCGCGATCCTGAGCGGACAGGTGAGTCCCGGACCAGGTGAGTCCCGGACCAGGTGAGGTTCTGGACCAGGTGAGGTTCTGGACCAGGTGAGGTTCCGGTCCGACCGTCAGATGATAAACGGACCCCTTAAGACTGTTTTGGTGTCTAAATATCATCATAATAATAATCTTGATTTGAATTCTGTCTTTTACACTTTGATTAGCATTGTAACATTAACATGCTAATATTACTATTTTTAGCGTTCGCATTTGTAATAAAACAAATTATTAAAAATGACAAACACTTGACAGCTGGCAGGTTAAAAAACAGCAGCTAACAGCAGTCAGCTGAGATGTCGTTGGACTTTGTTCCCTGCAGGTGAGTAACGGCGTGGCCATCGTCCGTCCTCCCGGTCACCACGCCGAGAGAGACTCTCCCTGCGGTTTCTGTTTCTTCAACACGGTGGCGCTCACCGCTCGTTACGCCCAGAAAATCTCCCAAGATCCCCTGCTGCGAGTCCTGATCCTGGACTGGGACGTTCACCACGGCAACGGGACGCAACACATGTTCGAGGATGACGACAGGTGAGTAGGAGGAGGGGGAGGGGAGGATGAGGACCGTCCACCTGCAGGGACAAATCTGAAGTGACTCTTTGTCTCTGTCTCCAGCGTCCTGTACGTGTCCCTCCATCGCTACGACAACGGGACGTTCTTCCCTTCCTCAGAGGACGCCGGCCCCGACAGGGTGGGCGTGGCCAACGGGGCGGGGTATAACGTCAACGTGGCATGGAGCGGAGGACGAATGGGCGACCCCGAGTACCTCGCCGCCTTCCACCGCGTCGTCATGCCGATCGCTACCGAGGTAACGCGTCAGGATATAAAATAACCGATCAGACCTGACGGAGTCCTCTGATTGGTCGGTTTCGCCCGACAGAGTCCTCTGATTTGTTCTTGTCTCCTAACAGTTTAACCCCGGTCTGGTTCTGGTGTCGGCTGGGTTCGATGCGGCCCGCGGCGATCCGCTGGGAGGCTACAACGTCACCCCAGAGGGATACGCCCACCTCACTCACCTGCTGACATCACTGGCCGCGGGGCGTGTCCTCGTCGTCCTGGAGGTGAGTTGAGAAAGTGAAAAAGTGTTGTGAAAAAGCGACACGAGGGGACAGTGAAGTGTCTCCGTGTCTCCAGGGAGGTTACAACCTGACGTCCATCTCCGACTCCATGGCAATGTGCACCAGCGTGTTGCTAGGAGACCCTCCTCCGTCCTTGACGACGCCCCTCCCTCCTCCTCACCACAGCGCCGTGGCGACGATCAACGAGGTTATCCGACACCACGCCCCCTACTGGAAGTCGCTGAGGATACACAGTCAGTATTTATATCTGTTGGTCTGGACTGTGTGATACCAGGTTCTGGTTCCGGTTCCGGTTCTGGTTCTGTGTGTGTGTCTCATACTTTTAATCACAAAACTTTTCCATTACGATAAAACTTTTCTGTTTGTGTTTTTTATCTGAACGTGTCTTAGTTCCAGAGTCCGTGCGTGAGGCCGTCCCCTCCCCAAAGCCTCGTGGGAAACGTAGTTCTAAAGGAAAAGGCAGGAAGTCCGACAAACCGCCGCTGCCCCCTGCAGGCCCGCAGGACTCCACGGTAACGCGCCGATAAAAAACTCCTCACATTCCTGCCACATTTGTTTTTTTTTTGTTAAGGGACCCCACAACTGCAACTTTATTTTTTTTTTTTTCTTGTCCAATCAGGAGAGTCTGGAGCAGCTCACTCAGGGATTGGCCAGTTTGGACATCAGTCAAACCTCAGCCAATCATCCTCCTGCTACGTCCACTCCGGTGGGAGGAGCCAGGCCGAAGGTCCGCCTGAGCCCGGAGAAGGTCACCTGCGAAGGTGAAGTGAAGGAGGAGTTGGATGACGTCACGCCTGAGCTCGGCCAATCAGCAGAGAGTACGCCGCCTCAGGTGAGTCAACGACACAGATGTTTGTCTCATGCCCCGCCCCCTCTGACAACTTCCTGATTCATCCCACTATTTGTCTACAGACTGTTGCCACGGCAGTGCCAGATTCAGTTGCCCTCGGAGACGAGATGGTAGCTGAAGCAGGGGCGGAGCCAGAGACAGAGGGAGCGTGTGGTTGGTCGAAGCCTAAGATGTCTCTGGAGGTCACGTGTGGAGTCGAGATGGGCGGAGTCAGAGAATATTAATGACATCACTTCATTCAATACCTCCAACGTCTCACAGCATGAGGACACCAACCTGTCTGTCTTTGTCCCCGTCTGTCCATAGTCCACTCTGTACGTGGTGGACCCTCTGTCCTGGTGCCCTCACCTGGATGCCGTTAAGCCCCTCCCCCTCTCAGGGATAGACGTCTTCCTGCCGTGTCAGGACTGCGGCTCCGACGCTGAGAACTGGACCTGTCTCACCTGCTACCAGGTCACCCGTCTCACCCGTCTCACCTCTCAAACACATACTCAGTGTGTCTGTCTCACCTGTCTCACCTGCTGACGCCGTGTGTCCCTTCAGGTGTTCTGCGGTCGTTACGTCAACGAACACATGGTGACTCACGGCGTCGCGTCGGAACATCCGCTGGTTCTGAGCTTCTGCGATCTCTCCGTGTGGTGCTACGTGTGCGAAGCCTACGTCCACAACCAGGTGAGACGTGACGTCCTCGTGTGCAAACGAACACGGAGAGTTAGAATGAACAGGTGACGGTTGTTGACACGTTTCTTCTTCTTCTTCTGTCGTTCAGATTCTGTTCGAAGCTAAAAACGCCGCCAATTTCTCCAAGTTCGGAGAGGAGATCCCTCCGGGGAGCTGAGAGCTTTTCTTCCATCTGCCTGCCTTCACCGTTGCCATGGATACGAGCAGCAGCGATGCTTTGTGGGACGTCCCACAACTGCCAAAATGAACAAAAACTCGCAAGCAAAAAAAAAAAAATATCACAAAAAAAAACAAACAACCAAAGTCCTGTTTTTATTTATTCACCTCATTTTCATCATCATCATCGCCGGTTGAGTTGCCCCGGAAATGTGACGACTCAGCCGGCAGACTGCGGACACTTTTATTTTGAAAATCCCGAGCCGAAAGACACAAAAAAAGAGGGACACTCGCTGATTTAAAAAAAGAGCAGAAGAAGAAGAAGAGAGTTTTTTCTCTGGAAGACTTCGGCGTGACAGGCACAGTGGTGGTGATGTCACCAAGAGGCCACGCCCACAATCAGCAGCACAATAACAACAAACATCTTGGGGTTTTTTTTGGTTCATTTGTTTTGAAGTGTTTTAATGTTCAGCTGTCAAAATCCACAAACTTTTAATAAGATCAATAATCAGAATAAACGGAGAGAAAAAAACCAACTTGACAGAAAAGAACTTGTTTTAAGAATTTTCTGTTTCAGGAAACGAAACACAAACTTTTATTTAAATTTTAGAAAAGTTTAAAAAAAAATGCACGTGTTTGAAAGGACTCTAAAATCCCAAAATTGATCAGCAGGAAATCCTCCTGCAGATGTTTTGTTCACTTCCTGATCGATTATCGTCTTTTAGCTCCGAGGAGCTCTGCTTTGCTGTGCAATAAGATTCACTCTGTTTGTTTGTTTGTAAACATTTAACTTCTATTAAACTGTTTGTTTGCACTCGATCAGATTAATATTTACTGTCGTCAACAAGAAAAACCCCAAAAATATGAATATTTGGAGAAACTTTTTCTGTTTGGCGAAGCTGCTGTTGGTTCATGTTAGCCCGAACGTCTCCGTCTGCCGATGAAGACCATGAGCGGTGACCGAGAACTCTGGAAGCATCAAGTAAGTGGATTTAACTTTTTGTTTTAAAAGTTTGTTTTTTTTAATGTGGATTTCTGCTTCGAATCACAACCTGGTCAAATGTTTGTGGACGGTCCTGTTGACCTGTAGATACGCAAACTGTTGTAGGCTGTCCACATACTTCTGGCTATTTTAGTTTCATGTTTCAAGCTTGATTGTTTCTCGGCTGGTTTCATCCGTCAGGTTGGGTGAAAGGCATTGTGGGTAATGGAAGGGACAACCTGCTGGTGGAAGAAGTAATAAGACGTCAAAGTACTGCAAAGTACAAATACTGCGATATAAAAATACTGAGAAGTAAATGTACTGTGAAGTACAAACAGTGCATTGTAAAAGTACTGTGATGTAAAAATACTGACAAGTAAAAGTACTGCAAAATGCAAATACTGTGATGTAAAAATGTTCTGACATAAACTACTACGAGGTAAAAGTACTGCTAGGTACAAATACTATTTATCATATTTATTATGTCATTTTTTTTGTCATTTATTTTATTATTTATGTTTTTATATCCACTTTTGTTTTTCTGAATTCATTATTGACAAAAACGGATATTTGATATATTTGATGTTTAAATGTCGGTGCAGCAAATTCATATTTTAATAAAGTGCAGTAGTTTAATAAAAGTGTTTTTTAACAATCAGTTGTGATTTGCAGCTGCAGTTCCTCAGTCCTCCTGCAGGGAGGCGCGGCTTGAAACGTCACATCCGGGTTCCTCAGAAACGACCTGAAGCCCGGTTGGTTCTCCTCCATCAGACTTCTCACCTGCTGCTCGTCATCGATCATCAGCTGATTGAGTCGAACACCCAGCAGCTTCACATCCGGGTAATCGGACCCCCCCTCCCCCTCCTCCTCCTCCTCCATCCTGCAGGCAGACACACAGGTGGAGCTCCTCGCGCTGCAGGTTCGTTCCGTTCCTTTAATGTTTTTTTTTTTGTTGTGTTTTTTTTTTTACCGGGTGAACGCAGAATCCGTCGGTCGGTAAATCACGGGAGACGGTGATGACATGACGTCAGTCTGTCGGTGCTTGCCTGATGTTTATCTGCCGCTGATTGGCTGTCGGGTCAGTCTCTTGCAGCTGCCCGTTAACGTCACTGAACATCTGCAGGGAGCTTCGTTTGAAGCGCCGAACATCTGGACCAGCTGCAGCTTCCGGTTTCACTGCATTTACCCTTTACATTTTTATTTTTTTAACTTTCTTTTGTTGTTTAACTGCTGGCATGTTGTTGTTGTTTTGACTGCAAGCTTCTGTTTACATTCAGTTGCTGTTTGCTGTTGCGGATAGACGAGACAGTTCAGAAGCTGCCTGACAATCTGTCTGATTTTAGGTTTTCCTTCATTAACCTCATAAATCCAGTGAAAGATGTCTAAACATCCGTGATGCGCTGAAACAGGAGCTGCTCACAAACAGTTCTGCTGCTGTTAATTCACGTTGCAACTAATAATTATTGATTAACCTGCTGATTCCTTTGTCGATTTATTGATTCATTAGTGTCAGTGTCAGTGTCACGCTCTGTCTTGGTGGCCTTAAAACACGCGTGGTTTCGGGTGACACAACGAAAATAACGTGATTTATAAAACTTAACATCGACTTCTCGTGGACAGACTCGTCTTCTTTTCACGTGGAGGCGACGCTAGCCGTCTCGAAGCCCGCCGCCCTCTAGTGGACCCGCGTGTGTATTACACGCTTTGCTATGATACTGAGCCGCACTGAAGAAACGAGTGTTTTGTAAAATGGTTCTTTTAAATTCAACAAATTTTTTTTCACATTTTCTCTTCCACCCGTCTCTCTCTCTCTCTCTCAGTGATGTCGGCGTCGCCCGCCCTCGCCGACCTCTCGCGTCTCTACCAGACGGAGTTCGTCCGGAGCGCCCGGGCCGTCGGCGTCCTCTGGGCCGTCTGCACGCTCTGCTTCGCCATCATCCAGGTGGTCATTCTGGTGCAGCCGTCCTGGATCGGCACCGCCGGCGCCCAGCCCCAGCGGGCGGGGCCGCCCTTGCCCAGCGGCACCCTGGGACTGTTCGAGGTGAGAAACCCCGCCCCCAAACCACGACCGTCCAATCACGAGTCTGTCCTCAACGTGTTGACGTGTGTTCTCAGGTGTGTCTGGAGTCAGACTGGCCGGTCCCGGACTGTCGCGGCAGTCTGTCCAGTCTGTCCCCACTGCCGTCCTTCCAGTCGGTGGCGGTGCTGGTGGGCGTGTCTCTATGGGCCGTGTGGACCACCGTCCTCTGTCTATGTCTCTTCAGGTTCTGCAGCGCCGCGACCGTCTACAAGATCTGTGCCTGGCTGCAGCTGACTGCAGGTCGGCCACTGGTTCTACCGGTTCTACCGGTTCTACTGGCAGTCAGTCTGTTTCTGTCTGTAGAGGACAGTGTTGTCTTCGCAATGTGCTTTATCCTCCCTTCAGTAAAAAAGAGGCGGGGCTTCCTCTCTGCAGCGTCCCGTCCACAAACTGGATATAAAAGAGTTCGTAGCTTCAGGTCTGTAAAATGGTTCTGATCCAGAAGTGTCTTCAGCTGCAATACCAGCGAGTGCCACTAGAGGTCGGCTCCAAAAAGCCTCCGGCTCCATAGACTCCCATTCAACTTCTCTCATCAAATCCAAAGTGAATAAAATGTGTCCATCAGTTATCTCGGTGTTGTTAGCTAAAGTCACTCCTTCTTATTAGTTTTCTGGAGGTCCATCTGAAAATAATCCCTCATTCATTAGAAAAGAAGATTCAAGAAGACCTGTTTTTGGGGGCGTGTCTGTTTGATTGACAGGCCTGTGGTGCAGTCAGGTTACAGCTGTCGGTGGGCGGGACGTAGTATCGTCATGGTTTCCAGTCAGATCCACCACTGGCTCCTCCCCCAGCTCGTCCAAATATGGTCACTTCCTGCTCCGAACTAGCAAAGATGCTGACAGATAGAATCTGAACTGGTCCCCTTTACTTCCCTGTTTGTTCTCTGCAGGTTTCTGTCTGGCGCTGGCTTGTCTTCTGTTTCCCGACTCCTGGGAGAGTCCGGAGATGAGAGCTCTGTGTGGAGACTCGGTGAGTCTTTAAAAAAAAAAAAAAAAAGACGACCTCAGGTGTTTTTAGGGTCGATGGCGTCGACCTGCCGTTATTACCTGGATGTCTCGTCTGCAGGTGGGCAGCTTCTCTCCGGGTAACTGCTCCGTCCACTGGGCCTACATCCTGGCCATCCTGGGGGTCCTCGACTACACCATCTTGGCCACGCTGGCCTTCGTCCTCGCCAACAGGCAGGACGGCCTGCTGCCGCCGGACGCCCAGGACGGTGAGGGGGGGGAGGGTTCGGAGGGGGGGAGGCAGCGAGGGTTAACTCCATGGTCAAACCTTTACAGTTTTAACTTTTGATACTGTGTTTGTGTTTCTGTAGTGACGACAGGTCTGCTGATGACGGCGTGAATCATCAGGTGAGGCTCTTCTTCATCTTCATCTTCTTCTTCTTCTTCTTCATCTTCTTCTTCTTCATCTTCATCTTCACATCTTCTTCTTCTTCTTCACCTCCTTTAAAACTTTCTTTTTCTTTGTGCTTACTTAAAATGCACATTGCCTTTTTATATATTTTAACTCTATTTGTTTAATTTTATGCATTTTATGTTTCTGATGCATTTTATCTGTTTTCTTATGGATCTCATTTCTTTTCCATATTTTTAAATGTTCCTTTATATCTTGTTTTTATGTGAAACACTGCATGTCATTTTCTTGCTGTGAAGCGCTTTGTGCTGCATTTCTTGTATACAAATAAAGTTTATTATTATTATTATTATTACTTCCCTTTTCTCTTTCTTCTTCTCCTCTTAGGGACGTTTAGTCGCTTTCGCTGATCTCTTCTTCATCCTTCATCTTTCTCACCGGAGAGAAGAAGGCGCATTTGTACGGAGGGCAAAAGCAAAGTTGTGAAAATTGAACTTTAATTTTCTCCATCTATCGACTCCGATGGAAGCGTCTTCTTCAGTTGAAGCTGCTAACCGCGTTTCTGTGATGTTTACATGAGAAGTTATTCATCATTAAATAGAGGAATGTAAAATAATCTGTAGGAAAACGTAGGTTCAAAAGTATTTTTGTCTTTCTTTGCTTCCACGAATGAAAAAGTAAAGACAAGCAAACATTAGAAGACTTAAGAACTTTCAGAACCGCAGTCCTTCATATTCTTTCATTTATCAGAGTTCATGGTGTTAAACAGTCGTATTTTTTAATTTTTTTTATATCAGTTTCAACTCTGGGGTTAGCCTAGCTTAGCACAAGCACTAGAAAAAAATACTAGCATAGAATTAGCTTTGGTTCCAGATTCGTTAATATTAGAATCAACTTAAGATAAGAGTTAGTGTAGCATAGAGTTAGCTTCGTGTCTCCAGTCAATTTAACCCAACTGACTAAAGGTTGATCTAATTATAAATTTACTAGCCAACAAGCCTCCAGTTTTTGTGCTAAGCTAGGCTAACAATAGATGAAACTAAAAAGTGTTGTTTGCTGTCAGCATGACCTTTGACCTTTAAGGTACATAAATGAAATATATTGTGCCATTTTTTTCCCCCTGTGTTTTCCAGATTGTCTGTTGCCCGTAGAATATTTTATTTTCATAAAGCATGAATAACTGTACAGAACTGCATTTATCAAAATACAGAACTTTGGAATCGGGACATGTACAGTTTTTTAAAAGTCTTTTATTGAGATGTAATAATGTTGTGAAGTGAGAAGAGGGATTTCAGGTGCTCGATTAAATTAGCATTAAAAAAAAAAAATCCAGTTAGCCTGGAGGAAGTTTAAGATCTACTTTTGCAGCGCCGACAGAAACAGGCAGGGGGCAGTAGAGGTCGAGTTTACTGACTTTTATTTCTGAGTGTGACATAAATAAAGAGTTTCACCACAGACAGACGAGTCGTCACACCAACAGAGCTGCTGCACAGAAGCTGGGTAGTACGGGAACACGACGAGAACTGACCAATCACAGCGCTTGACGAGCCGTCGCCACGGTTACCGTCTCTGTCCGTCGATTTTGACAGATGGGAAAGCTGGACTCGGCGTGAAGCTGTAGTTCTGATAGAAAACCTTTTGATAATTTGGCCCGAGTCACGAGGAGAAACAGAGTGGACTACAAGTCCCAGAGAGCATTGCTGCAGGTGATCAGCCAATCAGACAGCTTCAAGGCTGTGATGTCAGAGGTTTATCGGTAAGGATCCTGTTTTTACAGATATTAATTTAGAATTTGTTTCTGAGGACCAGAGACGGTACCGGAGCAACGGCTGCCGAGGCTCATGGGTAATTTAGTGTTTAAAGATACACAGAGATCAACTTCATCACCTCACTCCTTCATCACCTCACGCCTTCATCACTCCTTCATCGTCTCACTCCTTTGTCTCACTCCTTAATCTCTCCTTCATCGCCTCACTCCTTCATCTCTCCTTCATCGCCTCACTCCTTCATCGTCTCACTCCTTTGTCTCACTCCTTTGTCTCACTCCTTCATCGTCTCACTCCTTTTTACAACAAACAACTGATCATGTTTCACAAAAGCAGCAAAAACAACAAAAAGATGATACAAAAATAAAAACTTGATAGACAACAAATATCCCCTTCTTCCTCCTCCTCTTTCTCCTCTTTCTCCTCCTCCTCCTCCTCTTACTCCCTCATGTACTCCAGAATCTGATCGATCAGTATTTGGGGGTCGTAGTTCAGGGCATCTCTCCTCCGGCGTCTACGGCTCCCATGATGCAGTTCTTCCACATTGGCTGTTTCCATGGCGTCGACCCGTTTCATCCTCTGCAGCCCGGCGGTGTGGGGGCGGAGCATCTCCTCCTCTTCCTCCTCCTCCTCCAGCCTCTTCACCCTGAGGAGTGGGGGATCATTGGTGGGCAACGGAGGGGCCAGGTCGTCAAGGGAACGGCGGGTTCTCCTGTGGGCGGAGCTAATGGGTTCGGCTGCTCTGACTGACAGGTCCCTCCTCGCTCTGCGACCGGAGGAGACCACGGGAGCCTCGTTGGGGCCGATGCTGGACAGTATCCTAGCAACCAGCCGCCTGCGGAAGAGAAGAAATATGACTCGTTGAGTGGGTGGAGCTAAGCTTAAATCAGCTGTGAATGGATTGACAGGTGAGCGGAGCCTTAATGAGCCCGCTCGTGTGCGTTTCGTTCACCTCAGCGTGTCCTGGTCTCGGCTCAGTCCCGAAGACACGCGACCCGCCTGCTGCCTCGCTCTCTCCAGCAGAGTCTGAGCCAGCTGTGGCTCCATCCTGACAATCACAGGTCCCAGGTTATTATCCGTAACCAAGCAAGCGAAAAATTCAACGTGAACCTGAACGGACTCACCTGTCCAGCAGAGCCTGAGCCAGCTGGGGCTCCACGAGGCCCCACCAGGCGGTGGGGGGCCTCCCCATGCTTATCCCCCGACCTGTCTCGTCGTAGTCCGGGAGGGCGGGGCCCTGGAAGTCTCCCGGGGTCCCCCGATCGGCCTCCTCATCCTCTTCTTCCTCGACCACCTCCACGTCTCCCGGGCCGACCAATCCAGCGCCCTCCGCTTCGTTCAGGAGGCGGAGCACAGCAGCCAGGTAGTCTGTGGACATATTTGATTGGCTCGTTAAAGTTGCATTCAGGAATGCATTTAAAACAAGTCAAATTAAGTTGCACTGTTTTTTTTAAATGCTAAAAAAAAGTTAAAGAAAAAAGTTTGTCAAAGAAAAAGTCTTAATATTTTGAGAAAAAACTCAACTCGGCAGCTTTCACACAAACATGCAGCTCGACGTGCTTCACGCATAAAAATCTAAACACAAAAATAAAAGCAAAACATAAACAAATTAAGATAATGTAAAACAAAAAAATATTGAGGACAACAGTTTGTGGACAGCCGGCCGCATCGCCAGCGTAGCTACATGTACGTTGTTACTACGGCAACCTGTCAGATAGATAAAAGCAAATCTGTTTTCAGCCTGAAAAAAGATAAAAACATGTTGAAATATATACTACTAATAATAATACGTGAAATATGTGAAGAGAAATTGTATTTTCAGAAAAATAAATGTCACTATTTTTACTGTGTTGAGTAAAAAGTAATTTTATATTTATACAAACAAGTTTTACCATGTGCCATAAAAGAAGTCATAATTTGTCAACAAATTGTTTTTTATATTTTCAGAAAAAAATGCTAAAAAGTTGTGTGAAGAAGTTCTACAATGTAAAACTCTGACCCGCTCGTTGCTCCTCCTCCTGAGCCCTCCTCTGATCTCTGTCCACCAATTGCTGCAGGGCCTGGTCCAAGCCCCTCCCCCTCCAGTCCTCTGATTGGTAGTACAGGTCGTTGGGTCCGCCTCCTCTCTGCGCGGAGGGATACAGCACGCGTTCCTCGTAAGGCAGCAGGTTACGGAGGTCT
>NW_027211052.1:22500-52500 GCF_029030835.1 Brachyistius frenatus
AAGCAGCACAGTTCCTCATGCATTTTATTTTTCTTTGTGATTCAGTGTCATTATTCGTTGTTTTTTTTGTTGTTTAATAATGCAAATATCAGTCGACAGTCAGTGAGCCATTTAGCGTTATCTGCTAATATCATTATTATGAACACAAAATGAAACGTAGCCACGGCAACCACAGAAGATTTAACTGTTTAATTGGGTTTTATTTCGGGAACTTTCATCGCAGCTCAGCCGGCTAACAGTCGTGAAGCTAAGCTAAGCTTTTACGACACGGTTTATTTTAAATGAACAAAAATGTGAAGACGTCACGTATCACAAGTTCTAGTGCGAAGTGACGGGTCGTCTTTTTGTTATATTTTTACATTTCTGTGAATTAGGGTTTTTAGGCATTTTATTACGTTTTCTTTTTCATTTACGTCGTACACGATAAAACGCATTTGCTAACATGATGGACTCTCACTTTTGATTGAATTGAAACTTTTCTGCGTGTGTCGTATTTTTCGATGGAATTACGGTCACATGTTTATAAGTGTGAGTCTCGTAATTATTTATTCAGACGGACGTTTTTTTTCTGCAGCAGGAATGTATCAGACGGCAGAACGAAGCCTCCGCTGAGCCCGTTAATTTACAAAAAACAAAAAAACGGTGCAAACTGTAAATGACCGGGAGCCATTTTGGATCCAGTTTCCACCTGGTTCTGTTGATGTGGGAGGCGGGGCATATAACCGGGGGGCGGGGCATATAACGGGGGGGGGGGCATATAACAGGGGGGGCGGGGGTTATTATTAGGTTCAATAGGATACGGGAATAATTAATTCAGTCTATAATATATATATCTGTTCAGGGTGATATCTTTACAACACAAACATACATTCTCTCCACAGATTATGTGCTTTAATATGAAGAACTCTGACCAACGTCTTCGTGACGCTTCAGAGGTTTTTCGATCCGTCGCTGTTTTCCTTGATGCTTTTTTTGGTGGTTTGTGCGAATTTTTATATTTTGATTTGTATATTTATAACTCTCCTTATTTTTTAATCATTTACACATCGATTCTTTATAGCGAACATCTAAAACCCTTCCCTCCCTCCCTCCCTCCCCCCCGTGCCCGTTAATTTCACATACAGACACACAGGAGTGTTGTATTGTGGGTAGGTTGCAGGCGACCCA
The DNA here is from genome assembly GCF_029030835.1 of Brachyistius frenatus. NCBI lineage: Eukaryota > Metazoa > Chordata > Actinopteri > Embiotocidae > Brachyistius > Brachyistius frenatus. The sequence continues at coordinate 23,668 of NW_027211052.1, forward strand.
CTGCTGGTTCACTCCGACGCTTCCCTGTGAAGGAAAAGACAAAACAATATAAACGCCGATTATGATTTATGGTAAAATTCTCTAATAAAACCTGTTGGTCATATTATTAATGTTTAAATCGGAGACTTAGATAAATAACATTTGTTTTTTTAAGTTTAAAATAAAACTATAGGAAATACGAGTGATTCACGTGGACATCAGAAGAATTTTAAAGGCGTTTAAAGAACATTTTCGACGCCTCAGGGACTCACCCACTTCCTGTCAGCTCACATCTGATTGGAGAAGGAGGTGGGCGCCGCCTGCTGGCCGCTCTCTGCATCCTGGAGGAGAAAACGGAAACATTCAGGTACTCCAGGAGGGTCCTATTTTTTTAATTATCAATTCATCTGCCGATTGTTTTCTCGATCGATGGATTTTATTCGTTTTGTCTGTAAAATGTCAGAAAATAGTAAAAAAAAAAAAAAAAGTTAGATTTTAGACACCACCTGAACCGCGTCGCCATGGCAACAGGGTTTTCCCAATGCACCATGTGGTTCTGTGCTGCAATGGATAGTGTGTTGGACTTCTAGTTGATAGTTGAACACCAAAAGAAGTGATTCAAAGGTTGTGGGTTCGAGTCCCACCGGAGTTGATCTTTATTTGTTATGATCTTTGAATTGATGCAAATTGTCTTGGAGAAGTAAAGAATCTGTAGTGGAAATCACCGCGTGAGCTCAGGAACAGTTGGATGTTTCTCTGCTCCAGTTTCAGGTCCACGGTGACATCACAAATGTTCACATTACCAGCGGTCACGATAATGTGTGGAACTCAGGTACAATCTGAATACTTCCTCATGAAGGTTTCCTCGGTCTCTAAACTTTTTGACTGCACCTCGTAAAATAAATGTGAGATTTCCTTGGTGCCATCTCGGGGCGTTGCTGGAGTTCCCAAAGGTAGACTGGTGTCTTTTGAACTCTTTAGACGCAGTTCCCTCTGTGTTTCCAGCTAGATGAAACACGTCCTGGTTCCTGGTTGGGATCTGTTTTATAAGTTAATAAAATTCCCAGATTTGCAAAGCTAAGAGTCTAAAAACAACATTTAAATATGTATATAGAGAACTTAAAGAAATGTAATCATGTTTTAACCTAAATTTAACCAGCCAATCACAGCCCTCCTGCTAAGCTCCTCCCCTCAGATTTCATGGTTTGTCAGTTCACCTGGTTGTATCCTTGCTGGTTGTAGTCGGGTTGGTAGCCTCCCTGGTTGCTGGCATACGGATCCTGTTCATACGCATCTGGGGCAACAGGTTTGTCCTGAGGAGGCGGAGCCCGCATGAAGGGAGCGATGATGCCCGTCTCCTTAAAGACGAACCAGAGGTTTCCCACCCACAGGATCAGGTTAATGAAACCGAACGCCTGCGAGAGGAGGCAACGAAGGTTAATATTTGACAAATATCTTTTTGTCATCTTAAAAAAAGAAGCCAAAGTTCTCAAATGATACAGAAGTGCTTTAAAGTGTAATACCACTGAGGGCCACTAGGGGCTGGCTCAAAAAAAAACCACAAAAAAAACTCCAGTAGAATCCCATTGAAAAAGCATCAACTTCTCTCCTGAAATACAAAATCTATAAATGTATTCCACAAGTCATTATGGTGTCATTATCCTCGAACACAGGCAGGTTTTTAAGGGGGGGGGCGGGGCTGTTTGATTGACATGCCTGTGGTGCAGTCAGGTTTTCGACCTGAAAAACAATGTCAACCTCGGGAAGTCAGATGGGTTTTTTTTGTGAGCTACGTGAGATAGCCATTTTTAACGTTATCTGCTGAAAACGACGCATAATGTACAAATAATTGTCCAACTCCTCCCCAACTCGCCCAAATATGGTCACGTCTGCCCACCCCCTCTTCCCCAGTGTCCGTAAATGTCCCCTCACGACGACGGTACCTCGGCCTCGGGTGAGAGTCTTACCACGGAGGTGTTGAGTCCGGACATGACCGGGTCGTGGACTTCGCGGCAGTTTTTCTCTTCGACGTTGCAGGCGGAGATCATCGTGATCACTCTGTCCGGGTCGGTCGCCGTCTTCACGTCGGACAGACCTTTGGCCCAGGCCGCCGAACTCACCAGCCACATGAAGGCGAACACGGCCGTCACTCCCAGGTCCTGAAAAAAACACACACACGGTGTGAGGTGCGTCGCAATGGCGTCAGGGGGATGGGGGCGGGGGGGCGGGAGGTGGGGGGGGGCGGGAGGGGGCAGCCCAGACTTACGATCAGCGGGCCCTTGTTGTTCTCCTTGTACTTTTCGAACAAGAAGACGTAGACGCCGAGAGCCGCGGTGGAGTAGAGGAAGGCGAAGACGCCGATGGTGACGAAGAATTCGGACGAGGAGGAGTAGTCGCCGACCAGGAAGAGGCGCTCCTTGTCTTCGCCCTTACAGGTGGGGGCGTCGAAGTACACCTGGTGGAGTCTGACGGAGGGAAGAGTTCAAAGGTCGGGGTCAAGTGACGGCGAGAGAGGAAAAACTCGGGAGGATTTCCCGGTGGAAGAGGTCGGTTTGGACGTTCTGACCTGAACGGATACTCGAACTCCACCTCCAGATTCAAGTCGCTGTCGTTCGGGTTCTGACAGTGCACCGACATCCGGAACATCCCGGAGTAACTGCCGCAGGTGGAGAAGGCAAAGATGGCGAAGAACTCGGAGGAAAAAAGGAGCAACGAAAAATCGTAAGTAACAACTTCGGATATTACTGAAAGGATAATCCCGGTTAATGTGTTTGTCGTGGCCTCGATGGGGTCGTGCTGATGTCGGCAAAATTGAAACTGCTGCCTGTAAAAAATGAGGTTTGTCGGAAAGCGTTTTCCGCACTGATAGATTATTTTTTTTTAGTACGACTCCTCGTTTCCCTGAATCTGTACAACGCAGCAGACACATTAATGGAAACGCAGCAGATCGAAACAAAGCGCAATGATCCTTTAACATGGAAACACCTGATGGCGACTTTAAGCCCTGGAATCTTTTCCCGGGGCAAACGGGGGCGGATCAAAATGAGGCTTTCGATTTGACGCGAATCCAATCAACTTCAAAGAAATCTCTGAATTTGGACCACAGTGTTTGGTTTTTATCGGGTCTCTTGCAGGACATTAGAAATAGTTGGATCTTCAAGCACTTAAAAATGTTTTAATTTTGATTTATTTTTTCACTTGGAAAAAGGAAGTGCTCTACGACTACGGTAGGTTGTATTGTTTATTAGGTTGAGGATCCTCTGACATCATTCAGACCGAGTACAGTTGACCTTTGACCCGTACAACACAGCATCCTCAGTAAAAAGCCTCCAGCTTTCGATGAACCGCGGCCTTAAAATAGTTTAAATTCTATCTTTTTTTGGGTGCAGTTCTGTTGAAGCGGAGGTGTCGGCTCCTGCAGGACGATGACTCATCATCGCGTCTATCTTCAGAAGCAAACCCACAACCCCTCTGCTGTGCAACGTATCCCAGCGGTCGCTGGCAGTATTAAACGAAAAACAAAATATCCCCAGTTTTTTTTCCAGAAGTCTGTAAAACGGTTGAATTTCTTTCTATCACGATGGTTTCATCATTATTGGATCACAACGGTTGTGATGTCACAACTCCAGCTGCGAGTTCAGATTGTCCCGGAGACGTTGTCCTGACTTCCTAAAATGTCCACAAATGTCCATCCCTCTGTGATGTGTCCCCACTTTCACCAAATGTTCCCATTCTGCTAATATGTCCTCACGAGGTCTTAAAAAAAACAACCTGCTTTGGTCCCCACAAGGATGGATAAACAAGTAGTCACACACATTGGCAAGTACGTATTGAACAGTCTGACTGCGACCATCTGCTCGCCATGTTTGTGTGTGTGCGTTTTAATACCACACAGCTGAAGTTGTGACATCACTTCCTGTCTAACCTCTGCTAGGACAGAGACTAAAGGTTGGACGGTCTAAAATTAGGATTTACTCCGAAGGAAGTATTTTAATGGTCTGTTGTTCGGTTGAAGTCGTTAATCGCGGTTGTGTGTGAGTTACTCAGCGTTGTTGTTCAGATAGAAAATGGGTTGCGTGTCGCGGTTTCCGTGTTGTTTGCGGTTGTTTGCGGTTGTTTGCGGTTGTTTGCGGTTGTTTGCGGTTGTTTGCGGTTGTTTGCGGTTGTTTGCGGTGCAGGTGTCGGTGTGATGAACTCACCCATTCTAGGACCTTAATGAAGCCCAGAGGAACCTTCATCACCCGGAACTGGCCCACGGCCACCAGCTGCAGACAGACACACACAAAACAGTCCTTTATTTTCCCGCCAAAAAGCCCCGATGAACCGCGGCGGACGCACCGGCGACCTGCCGTTCAGATGCGGGTTCAACCGGGCGTCGGAGGCGACAACGTTAGTGCAGCTCAAGTGAACGCAAACACACCGAGTCGGCCTCGGCGCCGAGCGGGCACGCGATCACGTTTCTCGGTAACAACATGTCGTCATAGCAACGTTAAATTTAGGTATTTTACGGACATTTTTTTAAATGTTTTCGGAAATCGATTCGGGTTATTAAAACCACAGTTTAGGGATCGTCCTCGAAGAAAAACAACGGCGTCGGTCGTTTCAGCAAACGACACGAAAAAAAACACGTATGCTCATGTTCTGGTGACCTCTAGTGGTCGGAGGGATCATGACCGCAGCAGAGGAGGTCGGGGCGGATAGAGGGGTCAAACAGACAGAAGGACAGAGACAGACGGACACACGGACACAGACAGAAGGACAGAGACAGACAGAAGGACAGTGAGACAGACAGGCAGACAGACAGAAGGACAGAGAGACAGACAGGCAGACGGAAGGACAGTGAGACAGACAGACAGACAGACAGAAGGACAGTGAGACAGACAGGCAGGCGGACAGACAGCATCGCATCCTGTTTTCAAACAAACAGATCAATATTGGACTCAAATTTCCGTCTGTTTCTCTCCGTCGACGTCGTGTTCAGGTTTCACGAGTTTCTGTTTCCGTCGGTGAAACCAGAGTCCATAAAAAAATGATCAATAAACAAATCGGAGGACTGTAAATGTGCTGACGATGAAATATTAAACACGTTTGAACATTTTAGGCTTTTTTTCTTTTTTCTTTTATTTTGAAAACAAACCATCAGACACATTTGAGCTCGTTCTACCGCAGCGCTGTACTTCACCGTTTTAATGAGGCTTCGACTAACGATTCATTTCTGATCAATCAATAAGTTCATCAATCAAAGAGGAAGATGAGTGAAGGCGACGCCCAAAAAAAAAGGTTTGATAAGAGACACTGGATTATTTTTACAAGTTTGTGCTTAAAAAACAATAAACAAATAAATAATTCTCCAAAATTGTGCTGATGACTCTTCTGACCCCCCCCCCCCCAGCCGCCACTTACATGCAGCTGATCAATCAATCAGCTGATCAATCAATCAGCTGATCAATCAAACAAACAGACTCCTTGAACTTCAGCTTTTTTGTTTGTTGAACATTTAAACAGATGTGATTGTTTCTCTGTTGGTCTCCATCTTATAGCTGCTGAAGAGGAGGAAGAGGAGGTAGAGGAGGAGGAGGAGGAGCTGAACCCGGGTGAACCTGCTTTAAACCGGGTTAAATAACACGGATCAGTTGGGCTGGAAATCATCGAGAGCCCGTCGGACCGGTTGTTCCCGCAGCATCCCTCCTCCTCCTCCTCATCCCTTCTCCTCCTCCTCCTCATCCCTCCTCCTCCTCCTCCGGCTGCCATTTTACAACCACATACACACTCAGTAGGATTTCATTTCCTCACTCGCGAATACGAGGTTGTTGAAATATTAATTTCTGGCTTTTACGGTGTTGTTGTTTTTTAAAATTATTATTATTTCGGTCCTCCTGCAGCGCGGGAAGAAATAAAACCCAGAAAAAAAGAAAAAAACCACAACATCCCGCAGTCCCCCCCCCCATCCCCCCATCCCTCCATCCCCCACAAACACACGCACACTGATCTTGAAGAATCAATCAGCTGCGTCTCTGAAATATCGATCCCGTGTCACACACACACACACACACACACACACACACACACACACACACACACACACACACACACACACACACACACACAGAGATGCTTTTACACCCAGAGAGACTAACACAACCCCCCCTCCCTCCCCCCGCCCCGAAACGCCACACGAACACACCCCAAAAAACCGGGACCACAAGATCATAAACGGAGATAAACTTGAACCGAACCGGTGAAATTAAAATAAAAAATAAAAACCGGATGATGGGTTGAAGTGTTTGGTACCTTGTTTACGACGTCCATCCTGCCGCCTGTCGAGAGGAGAGAGAGGAGATGGAGGGAGGGAGGGAGGGAGCAGGAGTTGGGGTGTGGGGGGAAGGGGGAGGGGGAAGGGGGGCGCTCACGTCATCTTTTTATTTTGTATTTAATTTATTCTGAAGCTTCGGCGGCTTTTTAAAACAAACAGGAGACGAGGCGACGATCAACAAAATAAATAAGCAGAAATAAACAAAATAAAAAATTAATTCGTGAGATTAAAACTGAACTATGGAAGGGGGGTGGAGGCGGGGGGTGGAGGCGGGGGGCGGGTTCTGCTTCATCATGGTAGTAGGAGGTTGTGACGCGGGATGATGATGATGATGAAGATGATGAAGATGGTTTCACGTGACGTTCAAATCAGATCTGTAAACAAGTCTCTGGATTTCAAATGAATTCATTAAAAGGAGATTTAAATTTGAGGCTAGAGAACTTTTATGAAACATGAATATAAAACAACTGAAGATGATGGACATCCCTTCGTGATTGGTTGAAATCCAAATCCATAAATATAAGATTTCTTCTCCTTTTGCATGTATAAAACGAGGATTAACTTTGAAGGACAAACAAATGAAACATATTGTGAACAACATAATAATCATAACCAAATATTAATATACATAAATGTGGATTTGCTAAATCCTCTCCATTTGGTATTTTATTTTTTTGTATGTTCTAAATAAAGTGTAAAAAAAAACCAATGTCTTTGGATCTGACGAGTTTTCTCTGAGTAAATGTGTGTGTATAATAATAATAATAATAATAATAATATATTTGTATTATTATAATTGTGTAAATAACACGTCACTGCAACAAACTACAACAAAAATGAAACATATATTTCCCCTTCCACTTCCTCACCTGTCCTCCCGCCTCTTCCTCTTGTGTTGACGGTTCAACAGTGAAAAGATGAAAATTAATTTTCCTCGCTGATGTTGTTTATTAATCCGTTAAATGAAAGAGGAAAACGTGTTGGTTATAAAGTAAAACAAGGAAATATTACATTTTGCAATAAATTATACTTTTATTAGAGCTCTTACATTATTTTCAGTTGTGTTGACTTGGTTTTAAATATTTAGTCCACCGACAATGAGGGAAGGTAAATATTAGGTACACATCACATCACACCTCCACCCGTGAAGAAGAGCACGTTTGGAAGTCCTTCCGGTCTCAGTGGAGCTGCTGCAGTGACTTCAGGCAGCCAGCAGGGGGAGCTCCGACCACATCACTCCTTCAGTCACTTCTGCTCTCCTCTCTTGACGTTGGGAGTTTGGAGGTTTTTTTACTTTATGGTGTGAAGAGTGTGAAAGGTCCAAAATAAACGACATCCTATAGTGTGATTTTTTTAATTTTTTTTTTCATATTTTAGACGACATTACTTTTTGTTCATATTTTGAACAGACTGCATTAAAATAAGTTGCGACATGACAAACAACAAGATGTTAAATATGTTTAATATAAAACAAAGTGAATCCGGTGTAACAACGTTGTCCTTTTCTGTCTCTGTCCTCATTTCTCAGTCGGCGTCTCCGAGGACGTCGAGCCAGCCGACCGCGTCGTCCCGTTGGGACATTTTCACTCTGGGAAGCGTGCGGAGGCCGAAGTTCAGCTTCCATTTAAGAAGTCTCATCCTGAAGGTCAAAGGTCAACTGCTTCAGTTTCTGAGTTCTCCTGCTCCTGCTCCAGCTCCTGCTCCAGCTCCAGCTCCTGCTCCAGCTCCAGCTCCTGCTCCAGCTCCAGCTCCAGCTCCTGCTCCTGCTCCAGCTCCTGCTCCTGCTGCAGCTCCTGCTCCAGCTCCTGTTGCAGCTCCTGCTCCTCCTCACTTCTTTTTCCTGACTACCGTCCAGCCGTCCTCTTCATCCTGAGACGGAGGAGGAGGAGGAGGAGGAGGCTGCGTCCTGTTGACCGATGGACTGGCGGCTTCACACTCCATCACCTGAACACACGGACAGAAATAAAATGAGGCTGCATTCATCCGTCAGACAAACTTACCTGTAAGCTCCGCCCACCCAGGTGAGCCGGAGGACGATAAACGTCCATATGAACGCCCGTTTGGCGATTACGCAACTTTTCTGTGATTTTTTTTTTCGTTTATTATTTATCCTTTAATTGGCGACGTCTTTAAATAAAGCATCAACATGCAGAGATCACGTGACGCACCTGAGCGTGAACCGACCAATCACAGCCCTGCATGTGTGTGTGTGTGTGTGTGTGTGTGTGTGTGTGTGTGTGTGTGTGTGTGTGTGTGTGTGTGTGTGTGTGTGTGTGTGTGAGGCGTACCTGCGTCTCGTCGTCTCTCTCCTCGTCGGGCGCCGTGACCTTTGCCCTCTGGCTCTTGTTGCTGGTCAGCTTGTTGATGGTTTGTTTGAGCTGCTGCAGCGCCCCCTGCTGCCACTGAGCAAACATCTGCAGCAGACTGAGGGACACCTGCACACACAAATACACACACACACACACACACACACACACACACACACACACACACACACATTGGAGTAAGAACATTATTAACAAATAATAAAGGTGTTAAATTCTGCTTCACGAGGGTGAAGTTACTTTTTCCACAAAACAATATCACATTTATTAATATTAGTGATGAATAATTGATATCTGAAAAACAAACTGAACATCTAAAGAACTACTTTTTTTAATTTGGATTAAAAACCGAGTGATTTTATCTTCAACGGTCGACATGATGTTGAATGTTCACGAGTTTCCTCAGAACTAGAAAAAAAAAGTCTTTAAACTGAAGGAGTCAAAGATTTCAATCAGCTGATGTCAGAATTATCAAAACAATAGGAAACACAGGAAGTTAATTCTGCTACCAAAATAAAAGGGCGTCGTTACTTTGTTCGTCAACTTTATTGATATTTTTGTTAAATAAACAGTATTTTGTGTTTCAGATCTGTAGATGTTTTCAAAGAGGATCAAATGTTAGTTTATAATAAATATGAACACAAAAAAATAAATCCAATAAATATGATGAGATTTTTTTTTTTAAACCCTGAACTGAAACTTTAATGTAGTTTTAATATTTTAGTTTTCTCTGAATGACCTTTAAGTGTGTCTGTGTGTCTGTGTGTGTGTGTGTGTGTGTGTGTGTGTGTGTGTGTGTGTGTGTGTCTGTCTGTGTGTGTGTGTGTGTGTGTGTGTGTGTGTGTGTGTGTGTGTGTGTGTGTGTGTGTGTGTGTGTGTGTGTCTGTGTGTCTCTCTGTGTGTGTGTGTGTGTGTGTGTGTGTGTGTGTGTGTGTGTGTGTGTGTGTGTGTGTGTGTCTGTGTGTGTGTGTGTGTGTGTGTGTGTGTGTGTGTGTGTGTGTGTGTGTGTGTGTGTGTGTGTGTGTGTGTGTCTGTGTGTGTGTGTGTGTGTGTGTGTGTGTGTGTGTGTGTGTGTGTGTGTGTGTGTGTGTGTGTGTCTGTGTGTGTGTGTGTGTGTGTGTGTGTGTGTGTGTGTGTGTGTGTGTGTGTGTGTGTGTGTGTGTGTGTGTGTGTGTGTGTGTGTGTGTGTGTGTGTGTGTGTGTGTGTGTGTGTGTGTGTGTGTGTGTGTGTGTGTGTGTGTGTGTGTGTGTGTGTGTGTGTGTGTGTGTGTGTGTGTGTGTGTGTGTGTGTGTGTGTGTGTGTGTGTGTGTGTGTGTGTGTGTGTGTGTGTGTGTGTGTGTGTGTGTGTGTGTGTGTGTGTGTGTGTGTCTCTGTGTGTGTGTGTGTGTGTGTGTGTGTGTGTGTGTGTACCTGAGGTAAACTCCCATCATCCACCACGGTATCAAACTCCTGATCCATCAGTTGGCCGATGAAGTCCTCGACTTCACACTGCTGCAGATCAGCTGGACGGACACACACACACACACACACACACACACACACACACACACACACACACACACACACACACACACACACACACACACACACACACACACACACACACACACACACACACACACACACACACACACGTCAACAACAACCTCAAACGGAAACAAAGCTGCTCCTTCAAAATAAAACACTGATTTTAAAGGGCGTTCCGCTCGCTGCTTCCTCGTTACCGTGGTTACCTACCGTTGTCATGGAAGTACTGCTGGACCACGCCCACCATCCAGTCCGCTTTCTGCGGACCGAACACGCCCCCGAACCCGTTATCCACCGCGATCTGAGCTCAAACCACAGAAGAAGAAACTCAGAAAACAGGCAGCTGATCAGCTGATTCACTTCAAAGTGAAGTTAAACATCCTGAACACAAAGTTTCTGAACTTCAAGAGTCTCTGTGTCCATTTAAAAACAGCTGATCGATCACCATGACAACACGACACTTGAATCTGGAAGAGGAGGAAACGTGGAGCTGTTAGCATTAGCTATGTTAGCTTCACGCCGTGAGACCCGCAGCGACTCGATCACGTCCCCCGTCCACGTGTGTCTGTCCGCCGAGCCGTAACCCCGCCGCGTCGGACGCCGGGTTCCGGTTCTTACCTGCAGAACGGGCCAGCTGTGAAGCACCGCTCGGACTCCCTCCGCGAAGAGCTCACGTGAAGCCGCGGCGGCCGCCATGTTGGATCTGACAGACCGAACGAGTCGAGCGAAGAAACGCAAATCAGACGGAAGCAGCTGATCCGGATCAAACTACACGGAGGAACGTCTCTGAGGAGGTTCAGTGAGTTCCGTTTGAGTTCAAATTGAACTGAATATTAAAATAATGTGCATGTTTGGATTTTAGTTTCAGTTTTAGTTAAAACTCTTTAATTCACTGAATTCACAGAAAGTGACCCACAAATGACTTCTGGGTCACTTTCTGCTATAGTGTGACTTTTTTTTTCATAATTTGGATGACATGCTATAGTATGATTTTTCATAAAGAGTCATGATAAAGGGGGGTTGTATGTGGCAGCAGTGCTAACCACTGCACCACCAATCCTTCCAGTAGATGGTCTGTATTATGACAAATCTTTGGCTCAATGCAACCAAACTTGCCGCAGACATTCTTTGGATAGTAGATATACATGTTTTCAAGGAGGTCTGCAGTGATATTAACTATCTTCCTCTAATGTGTTGTGAATGCAAAACTTTTTCAATTTCTCCAAACGTTTGAACTTCACTAAAAGTTGAATCACCATCAACAGCTGGAATCTGAACCATTAATATCAACCTTGGTGAAGTAGAATCTTTTACCTGTTGAGTTAACCAGACTGTCGGCTGAGTCTCTGGAAGCTCTGAGTGACGTTCTCCTGCCACGACTGATTCTGCAGCGCCGAAGATAGTCCTGCGGTCTACGACTCTATATAGTATATAGTATATAATATATAGTATATAGTATGTATATCATATAGTATAGTCAGGGCGATGCGGCTAAGTTTGATGTTTGTCTGTGACACAGGAAGTTGATGTTTCAGGTCAAACGATGCTCCAAACCTCATGAAACTTGCGTCAGGCACCAACTTTCATGAGTTTTTGAAGATGTTAAAGACGCCAAAAAAATACAATTGTTTTTTTAAGAAGAATAAGGAACGAGATCGAGAAAAAAATTAAAACTGCAAGAGGGAATAAGCGGACCTTCGCATGCTGCACGTCGGGGATCCGGAGGCCCCGACCCGCTGGATCCCCGACGACGGCCCGCATGCCACTGCTTGCAATTTTAATTCTAATTATTCTTTATTTTATTTTCTGTTTTCTTTTCTTTCTGTTGATTTTTATTTTATCACCATATAAAAGATTCAAATTAACTAAATCTTTTAAAAAGTGGAAATATTTTCAGTCCACTGGTCTTTTTAGTTTGTGTAGTTTCTCTAATCAGCCTACAGGGGGCAGCAGGGCAACACAAATCTACTGGTATAACACAAACCTGCCATTATTATGATTATTATTTTAATAATAATCATAATAATGATTATTATTATATGGTTTCTACATTTACTTGCATCTAAAGTCTTCAGACATTTCACACAAGATTGTTTAATGATTAAATTGATGTTGATCTGCTAATTGATGTTTACTGATTTAATCGCTTTTTTTGTGACTCATCGTATTTTTTTCTTCTGATGAAAATCAATAAAAATATAAAATATTTGATAATTTATTAAAATAAAATAAAAATCTATCAGAACCAGAAACATGAAGCGGATCAGATGAAAACACAAAAAAACTTGACTCGTCTTTGAAAACGTTTTATTGATGAGAAATCAGAAACAGAAACGATAACTTTTTTTTTTCATTTGCAGTGCAGAAACGACGACTCACATAAATACACAGTAAATATACAAAACAGCTCGGCGGACAAAAGTGTGCGGACGGGTGAACGTGATGTCGGTGTGTTTCAGCTGCTGGAAAAACACAAACAAAAAACCACACAATTATTTTTAACAAAAACTGTAAAATCATGAGCGATATGGCAGCTCAAAAGATCCAAGAATACAATTTAAATCGAATTTAGAAATCCTGTCCATTTTTTATTTAATCTTTTGTTCTTGTCACACAAAAAAAATCAACAAAAATAGCAGCGTGACTCAGAAAAACCATTAAAACAGGCAAAAATATAAGTTTATGGCATTAAAAGGTTAAAAGGTGTCGCTCATTTATCATTTAAAAAAAACCTTAAAAGTGTGCATATAATCACCTAATAATATCTTAGAATATTTCAATAATGACATTTTAATACATCAATTCAATTATTATTATTAAAGTAGAAAATAAGGTGATTTTGTCAAAATATTAAATGTTCAGTATTATAAAACAGGAAGTAAAATCCTCTCTGATTCAATTTGTTCATCAACAATAAATAAAAACAGTGATGTCGTTCGATGTTTGCCGTCCACATGCCTTTCCCCAAACACATTAAATCATGAGTCACGGACAGAAAAAGTGAAGGTTGAATCCTGTCTTTGTGCCTCCGAGCCAGGCAGCACTCTGACGACTCAAAGGAGTCTTTCTGTCCCTCTGAGGACCCTCTTATTGTGGAAAAAAACTTCCTGCTGGCCCCTTTTCTTTTCAAAATAAAAGCTCACTTCGATGGGATTTAGCTGCAGGACTGTAAATCCTCCGCCTGCTCTCATTGTTCTTCTTCTGTTGTGTTTCTTCTTCTTTTCCACATTTCCAACACCCCGCATCTTTTATCTGCGAGTCCTTTTCATGTGTGTGTGTTTCCGATTATTTCACCACAGCAGGCGGAGCTGCGTGAATTTTAAATCTGAACATGTTGAATCTTCAGAAAAACAACAACTGGATGTTTAGTACCTGAATCGTGTCTCTGAATTCTAAAAAGATGAAAAAACACTTCATGGCTTCAGTCAGTGGACATTTTAAAAGACAAGAATTGAAAACACACAAACATGCGAAATCGTCCTTTTTTTTTTAGTAAAACTGCAGCTCACTGGATCTGGATCAGATCTGATCCTGGACCGGGTCTGTGAGGATCGTACTAATATTTCCTCACCTGCTCCTTCTGAAATATTAAAATCCCGTCTGAACGAGACTGAAGAAGAAAAAAATTTAAAAAAGCGCTTTGACATGAGAGAATAAATAAATGAGGAGGTTTAAAAGCAGTGAAGGAGCTGCAGCTTGTAGGACGAGGCTGTGAATCCAGAACCGACCCGGTTTCTCACGTTCCACAAGATGCCGGAGACGCTGAGCTGTGATTGGCTGCGTGTGTCTGACCCCGCCCATGCAAGCTGTGATTGGCTCCCGGGTCTGACCCCGCCCGTGCTGAGCTGTGATTGGCTCCCGGGTCTGACCCCGCCCGCGCTGAGCTGTGATTACCTCCATTGCCTGAGGCCCCACACTGATTTAGGTTTCATTTACATCGTTGTCTGTTGACGACTTCACCTCTGACTAATCAAATAGGACCCGTTACCATGGTAACAACACACCTGAGCCACAAGTATAAATAAATTTGTTGAATTCGTAAATTTAAAAAAATCAAATCAAATCGAATGTGGTCGTGACCAGTCACTGATTCTGATGATCCATAACTCGCAGAAATAGAACATTAGGTTATCGATACTGTTGTTACCATGGCAACAGGTGACCAGGCTGTGAAATTTACCGTGGCAACAGGTGGTAGAAAGCTGCTTGTTGTTTTTACTTAAGGGGCGAAACCATCCCATCGCTCTGCTCCGGACTCCGTGCACCGACAGAGCTTCCTGCGGTTAATGACATCATTGTCCGGAGCTCTGATTCTCTCTGCTGATTGGCCCTCTGCTGTCATGTGACCAGACAGCTGAAATGGCTCTTTGTCATCCCCTTACTCCAACTGACAGGTGGCAGAGCCAATCAGGACAAGCGATGAGGAGGTGACGTGTAAACAGGTGGACAGAGACATCACAGTCAGGTGACAGACAGGTGACAGTCAGGTGACAGTCAGGTGACAGACAGAACAGGATAATGAAAAAAGCTGCAGCTGAAGAAATTTGCTCTTATTTTGGTAGTTATGGCCATCCTTCCTCTTGCTATCAGGCAACACACTTCCACTTGGCAACCAATGAACTATCACCTAGCAACCGTTAAGCAACCAACACACTTCCACCTGGCAACCAGTGAACTACCAAAGAAAAATATTGCCTAGCAACCAACAAACCACCTGGCAACCCCTGGAATTTTAATTGAAACTAAATTAATCACGGTGATTGCAAGATCGCGACTTCCTGGATGGACAGTTTTAAGGATATGATATGGCGCCTCCACCTAGCCTGTGGTCACTCGTGGTACTGCAACACAGAGCTTCATATACGAGGGTAGGACTACAGACTGGATCAGTTACACGCGCATCGTGGATATTCAAGACATGGCTACCACAATAAAAGCCCGATCAGCGTTTCTTCTGATCGAAGCTTCGATGTTTGTTTAAAGGGTTTGTGGGTTACCTGCCCTCTTCAGGTGAGTCCCGGTGGTGTCTCAGGTGTCCCCGCTGGACTCGGTCTGTCTCGGAAGTGCAGTGTGTCTGCGGGTGGGGGGATGGGGAAGGGGGGGGGGGGGGGGGGGTCCTTTAGGACGAACAGGCGAGTCATTCAGGTGAGTCCGACCGTCCAACAGGATCGGGGGGGGGGGGGGGGGGGGGGGGGGGGGGGGGGGGGGGGGGGGGGGGGGGGGGGGGGGGGGGGGGGGGGGGGGGGGGGGGGGGGGGGGGGGGGGGGGGGGGGGGGGGGGGGGGGGGGGGGGGGGGGGGGGGGGGGGGGGGGGGGGGGGGGGGGGGGGGGGGGGGGGGGGGGGGGGGGGGGGGGGGGGGGGGGGGTCCTTCAAACTGGACCGTGGACCGGTCCAACCGGTCGACACGTTGTCAGATGAAAACCAAACATCTTCTGGTTTTATTGTGAAAGGTAAAGATCTTGTTCAGGCAGGAAGTCCTCAGCTGAGATCATTTTTATATTTAATAATATTCAAATTGGGTCTTTTTATAATAACGGAGCATCATCGGCATATCGAGTCTTTCAAGCAAATCAATTCCTTCTTTAAAAGCTTCGGCCGATGAGCTCAATTTAATCTTCACATTCAATCTTGTTCTGTCACCGTGGCAACACTTCCTACTGAGAACGTCCTCTTTGAACCTGCAGTATTTTCACAATAAAAGCCCCAGAGGGGGATAGTTTTGTTTTGACGTTGACACACGTGAATATGTTGTTGTGTGTTCTGTTTGTTGTTGTTGTTGTTGTTGTTGTTGTTGTTGTTGTGTGTGTGTGTGTGAGACCATGTGATCTTCATGATGATGATGATGATGTCATCAGGCTCTGCACAGGGATTGGTCAGCGGCTACCTGAGAAGAGAATATTAGACGTGAGTGTTCAGTTTCAGGTCCGCGGTGAAATCACAAAATGTGTTGATGAAAAAAACGTGTGGAACTGATGTTGATGAAGAAACGACACTAATAACACTAATAACACTAATAACACTAATAATACTAATAATACAGTTATTAACCGAGAGCAGGTGTGTGTTCAGTGTCACATCCAGCAGCTCTGACTCTCCAGCTGCTTCCGGACCAAACGGTTCTGGGACTCCCTGAGAGGAACTCCCCACTGAGGAGTTCCCCCGAGAACTACATTACATCTGTTTGCATTTCGCACCACCAACAGGAATGACGAAGTGACAACAACAACAACAACAACAACGTGCATAGTTCATAATGTTCTGGAGTGTTATTCATGAGCCGATAATCTTTGATATCTGAGACGAATCATGCATCTGATGAAGGTTGAGATCTGATCGGCTCCGTCGCTGTTATCCATCAAACAGGATATTGGAAATCATTGGTCATGTCACGCTGCTCTTCCTTCCTCTCCGATTTTGTTACGCTCCGGTTGACGGTTCTCTTCCCTGAGGGGAGCAAGGCAGCGGCTCCACAGCCGGCAGAAAAAAAACCAGAGGCTGAAGAGCAGAGGATGAGCTCGGTGTATCTTCTTCTTCAGGGAATAGAACCGTCGCCCTGCAGTGAATCTTTAACCAGCAGCTGAAATATTCATCAACACTCTCCAGAAATATCTGCAGACTCTTCCACGCATCGGGAGTCATCTGCATCCCGCTCTTCATCAGGCACACGCAAAGCTCCGCCCACCATCTGTAAAAGGATGGTGAAAAACCCCGCCCACTCTTTTACACTTTTAATTTCAGACAGCTTGACTCTGTCAGGATCGGACAGACAGATATGAAGCTTTAAAGATGGATTTGATAAATTTATACCTTCGTTTGACAAGAAGCAGGAAATGAGGAGAGCAGCTGTGACATCACAGCGTGACATCACTGTGGTCGAGATCAGTAAATCAATTTACTGTTTAATCCTCCAGCAAGAAATGCATGCTGGGATGCCGGAGATACCGGTCTCATGTTCGCTGAACCATGTGACTAATGAACCAACCAATCAGCACGCAGCAGCAGAATATAACTGTAACTCAAGATCCTTCAGCTTTAGGCTCCTCACACTTTTTGAGGCAGTAGCAGGCGTCTGATTGGCTACAGAGGAGCACCTGAGCAACACACTGAAGGTGTCGGATCAACTGTTGAAGTGTGTGTCAGTGTGTAGTACTGCGGTGTGTACTCTCAGTACCTGTAGTTTGTAGTATCACTGCAGTTTTACTGCGATCTGTCAGGTTCAATCTTCGTCTCTCCGTTCTGTTTCTCGTTGGACGACTTTTGAGAAGTTCTGGCAGCCTGGACGACAGCCTGCAACACAACAACACGGCAACCGTCAGAGAACACGGCAACACAACAACACGGCAACCATCAGAGAACAAGGCAACAAGGCAACTGTCAGGCGGTAAGGTTGCGTCCAGACCTTGAAGCTTCTCTTCCGTTTCTGGACGTTCTGCTCAGGATGGAAAATGATGACGTAAACTTTGGGCATGTAGAGCATCCCGAGAGAGACGGACGCACTGAGGGACATGGAGACGGTCAACGTGGCGGTCTGGATGAACAGCTGTGGAGACAGAGACAGACACAGAGACAGAGAAAGACGTTCACTGACAACAACTTCTAACAGAACTGTGTTCACAGAACAGAACAGCTGCAGCTTCTCAGGAACCATTTCATCCTCCTCAAGGACCATTAAACCTTCTCAAGGACTGCTAAACCTTCTCAAGGGCCACTAAACCTTCTCAAGGGCCACTAAAGCTTCTCAAGGACCATTAAACCTTCTCAAGGACCATTAAACCTTCTCAAGAGCCACTAAACCTTCTCAAGGGCCACTAAACCTTCTCAAGGACCGCTAAACCTTCTCAAGGGCCACTAAAGCTTCTCAAGGACCATTAAACCTTCTCAAGGGCCACTAAACCTTCTCAAGGACCGCTAAACCTTCTCAAGGGCCACTAAACCTTCTCAAGGGCTACTAAAGCTTCTCAAGGACCATTAAACCTTCTCAAGGGCCACTAAACCTTCTCAAGGGCCACTAAAGCTTCTCAAGGACCATTAAACCTTCTCAAGGACCATTAAACCTTCTCAAGAGCCACTAAACCTTCTCAAGGGCCACTAAACCTTCTCAAGGACCGCTAAACCTTCTCAAGGGCCACTAAAGCTTCTCAAGGACCATTAAACCTTCTCAAGGGCCACTAAACCTTCTCAAGGGCCGCTAAACCTTCTCAAGGGCCGCTAAACCTTCTCAAGGACCGCTAAACATTCTCAAGGGCCACTAAACCTTCTCAAGGACCGTAAAACCTTCTCAAGGGCCACTAAACCTTCTTAAGGACCACTAAACCTTCTCAAGGACCACTAAACCTTTTCAAGGACCACTACACCTTCTCAAGGACCACTAAAACCTCAAGGACAACCAGAAACCCTTCAGGAACTTTTAAAACATCTTCAAGGACTCTTAGAACCTCCTCAAAGACCACCAGAACCCCGTTAACATCAACAGAACAGCTGCAGAGCTCCTCAGGAACCCTTTTTAACCTCCTGACGGACCAGCAGACTCTCCTGAAGAACCTCTGGGACCGACCGGCACCCTTCAGTCGGGTTGAGACATTCCTACCAGAACCTTCAATGCACATTATGTTCAAACATCACGCTCTGCTTCCAACACATCCTGCACTCAGTTCTCAGAAGTATTTCACCGGTTTGGATCTGAAATATACACATAAAAAACATAAACACCAGCGACTCACTGCACACAACACACACCAGAACACACACATAATGCTGCCAGTTTCCATTGTGTTTCTTTATTACACAGATTTAAGTGTGTGTGTGTGAACTCCTACAGCTTTTATGTAGCTGTGTTAATTCCTGTTTGTTTCCGTCACTTCAGAGGACCTGACTCTGACTTACATCCACTTCCTGGAGAACTGACCCCAATCTGAAGTCTTCACACTGCAGCGTAATGATTCATGTTATGGGGCTTTATGTCCCCACAAGGGAGGCGAGTCCCCACACTGTAAACTGAGTAAACAGATTTATGTCCCCACAACGCGAGTAAACCGGCACACACACACACACACACACACACACACACACACACACACACACACACACACACACACACACACACACACACACACACACACACACACACACTCTCTTGGTGTTAATCCTCCCGCAGCTCTTCTCTCTGTGTGTGTTTGTTGTGTCGGGATAAAAAAGAAAACGAGGCTTCTTTTATTTTCTCCTCCGTCCAACATCCGTCACTCCTCGACTTTGAGGAGGAGAAACGAGGAGCGCGGAGGACTGAATGTTATCAGAGAGACACAGGAGGACGGCAGGAGGAACAAAAAGAGGAGGAAGCTGCGGGATTTTCATTTCTAATTTTAGTCATTGCTCCTCCACAAACACTCTCAACCTGCTGCCTGCGTTTTAAACACAAAACTGTGGATATAATATAAAAAAAGAAATTATGTTGAGTTTCAGATGTTTGAAGAGCAGCTTCGGGGTTCAGGTCTGACTGCAAAACAGCAGGACAGGAAATAATCAGTTCAGCATGAAAGTTTAAGAACTGAGTGGAGAAAATGTGCTCTCAATCTTCATGACAAAAAATATAGTCATATTTCTGTATTAATACTTCCTCGTTTTCAAAAGAAGTTGTTATGTTGATCAAAGACAACATATCAAACTATTGAAAAGAAGAAATTTGTATCGTTTTATGAAAAAAAAAAAAAAAAAGATATGCTTATTTTGATGCCAGCAACATGTTTCAAAAAAAGTTGGGACAGGATCAACAAAAGACTGAAAAGTTGTGTAACGCAACAATCTAAGAATAACGTTCGTCAACGTAAAACTACAAAGAATTAGTGGATTTCATCGTCTACGGTTCATAATATCATTAAAAGATTCAGAGAATCTGGAGAAATCTCTGAACACAAGGGACAAGGCTGGAAACCAATATTGGATGGTGGTGATCTTCGGGCCCTCAGGCAGCACTGCATTAAAAACACACTATTCTGGAGTGGAAATCACTGCATGGGCTCAGGAACACTCTGAAAACCATCGTCTGTGAACACAGTTCATCGCTGCGTCCACAAATGCAGGTTAAAACTCTCCAAAGAAGAAACCAGATAGAAACATGATCCAGAAACACCGCCGCCTTCTCTGGACCGAGATCATTGAAGATGGACTGAGGTGAAGTGGAAAACTGTCCTGAGGTCTAATGGATCACAATCTGAGAGAAAATCATGGACGCTGCGTCCACGGGGTTAAAGAGGAGAGGGACCAACCAGCTTGTTATCAGCTCAGTTCTAAAGCCAACATCTGTGATGGTACAGGGATGCATTAGTGCACATGGCATGGGTAGCTTGAACATCTGGAAGGAAGCATTAATTCTGAATGATATATTCAGGTTTTGGAGCAACATATGCTGCCATCCAGACAACGTCTCTTTCAGGGAAGGTCTTGTTCATTTCAGTCCAGACCTGTCCAGTCCAGACATGTCACCCATTGAAAACATCTGGAGCATCATGACATGAACAATATCACAAAGGAGACCCTGAACTGTTGAGCAGCTTAAATCCTACATCAGGCAAGAATGGGACCACATTTCACTTTCAAAACTCCAGAAACTGGTCTCCTCAGTTCCCAAACGTTTACAGAGTGTTGTTAAAAGAAGAGGTGATGCAACACAGTGGTAAACATGCTTCTGTGATGATGTAGTAGATTATTCTCTTTGTATATTTTGACTGTGTGTTTCAAAATCCTGTTTCTGAAAGAACGATCTGCTCCGTGTCTTTTTTATTTTCACTAAAAGCCTCTTTTCTTTTTCCGTGGGTTTCTTTTTCATAAATCTGCTGGATGCGTTTTCTGTCCGACGCTGCTGTTTCCTTCATGTTATTTCTGGCTTTTTATTGTTTCCGTTATCTGTTTTGTTGGAGCTCTTTGTAACTTTGGTTTTAACAAAGTTATTCAATAATTACGTCCTGTGTTGGTTTATAATCTGTATAATCCAGCTGTTCCCCTCTCTGCCTGAAAATGCCTCCACTTTGTGTCTAATTCTGCTCCGGTTTATCTGCAGCATTAAAGACTCGTCCTTCCCTCAACTCGCATTGAACCACAAACACTGAAAATCTGCTTTCGCCTTGTTTGTGTCACTTTATGTTTTTGTTTATTTTCCCCTCTGCTGGAATAAAAACTCTGACCTCGCTGCTCTGTAGGCGAGAACGTGCTCGAGTCTCTGATCTGACAGTTTACCGCAGCTTTCGACCGTATCACATGACCTGCCTCGGCAGATAGAGCCGCAGACGTTTCAAGAAATTCATCCAAAGAGGTGGAAGCTCTAAACACCAGCAGCTCAGCTGCAACATCAGTTTCTACAGGGAAGCACGGCTGTGTTCACCGGCACTGATGTTCACCGATGTTCACCGGCACTCACCGATGTTCACCGGCACTCACCGATGTTCACCGGCACTCACCGATACTCACCGATGTTCACCGATGTTCACCGACACTCACTGATGTTCACCGGCACTCACCGATGTTCACCAGCATTCACCCATTAAAAATTAAGTTTTTAATGCAACAGGAGTTTTTACAGTGAAGCACATTGAGTTCACCAGGGGTCACCGCTGGGTAAAACGTATGAATAAATAAACCAGTAGACAGATGTCCTGCGCTCACACAGCGGAGACGGGTAACAAGTTCACTTCCTGATGCAACATTTTAGCCGGGAACTGTTCTGGTTCTGTCCAGGTCTATCCTGATTAGTTCTGGTTTTAGCTCGGCCCGGTTCTGCTCGGTTCCTACCTTCTCGGTGGACTGTGCAGTCCCAAAGAAGATCGGTACGAAGGCGAGCCAGACGATGCAGGTGGTGTACATGGTGAAGCCGATCGGCTTGGCTTCGTTAAACGTCTCCGGGACGCCGCGACTCTTCACGGCATATACAGTACACGTTACCTAGCAACGGAAGAGACAAAGGTTTCCAACTCACAAAAATGACAGATGTGACCAAGCAACAACAAAAGCCGCAGGTTACCTAGCAACAGAAGTGACAAAGGTTTCCAACTCACAAAAATGACAGGTTACCAAGCAACAACAAAAGCCGGAGGTTACCTAGCAACAGTGGTGACAAAGGTTGCCTTGTAAAAAGATTGACATAGGTTTCCTAGCAACAAGAATGATGGTTCAGAATTCAACACTCTTTATTGATTTATCTCAATAAGAGATCATTAACATTTGCGTGCGTTACCATGAGAACGATGCTGTAGCTGAGGCAGCAGATGATTGACAGGTCGGACATGTCGCACTTCAGGATGCCCCGGGCCAGGTCAGGGTTTGGTGGACGGAGCTCCTCGTAGTCGATTATGGTGTGAGGAGGGATGACGCCGAACCACACGAACACGCCGAGGATCTGACACGCACACGCACACCACACACACACACACACACACACACACACACACACACACACACACACACACACACACACACACACACACACACACACACACACACACACACACACATCACACACACACACACACACACACACACATCACACACACACACACACACACACACACACACACACACACACACACACACACACACACACACACACACACACACACACACACACACACACACACACACACACACACACACACACAAACAACAACCTGAGTCATGTGACGAGCTGCTGCGGTCAGTGACGGGATGTCATGTGACGCCCGGGAGCTCACCTGGACAAAGATGAGGATGAAGGTGATAGCGAGCTGGGAGGTGGGGCTGATGAATTTGGGCGGGGTCACCGACTTCTTGCCCTGCTCGAAGATTCGGTAGATGCGGTTAGTTTTGGTCAACATGGCGGAGTACGTGATGGCCATGCCGAGGCCCAGCAGGAGGCGCCGGAACGCACACGCCACCGCGCTGGGCTCTGCGATCATCAGGAAGGTGATCAGGTAGATCAGGAAGATACCTGTGGAGGGAGGGACAGACGGTGATGTCGTCCTCACTGCTGGTGATGTCACCCTCGCAGCTGATGATGTCATATTCTCACCGGTCAGTAGAACATAGCTGAGCTCCCTCCCGGACGCCCGGACGATGGGCGTGTCGTTGAAGCGGATGAAGGTGATCACCACGCCGCTGGTTGCTAGGATACCGAGCATGGCGAGCGAGGCGGGCACCAGGGCCCAGGGGGAGTTCCACTCCAGTTTGATGATGGGAGTCGGACGACAGGCGGTTCTGTTTGGGACGGGTCGCATGTCCGACGGGCACATCTCACAGTTAAACTCATCCAGCTGGTACTGGTACCCATCACAGAGCTGCAGACAGGTCGGAGAGAGACAGGTCAGAGAGAGAGAGACAGGTCTTCCTTCAGTCATTGGATCGTCAGGTCTGATGACATCATGAGGGCAGGTGTGATGATGTCACTTGTTTACATCTTATTAAGTTCAGTATTATTGTGGCAGACTGACGCCGCTATGGACTGCAGCTTGTTTGTCCGATCAGCTGATCACGAACGCGACAGACTCCACGTCGTACCAATCACAGCGCGCCGGCTTTCACCACCTGTGTGATGTCATCAGGAGGGAGGACCTACTTCCTGAAACCAAAATGTAAACAAACGATGGCCTCTGACACGGTGTGTCTCTTTGTGATGGACGTCTGTGAGTCCCACCAAGAGGACATTATGGGTTGCCTGTCCTTTAGCCTGTCTTTACCGTTGCCATGGTTACTATCTCTGCGTTCCGTGCTGTTCTGTATGTACACTCTGTGTTAGAGAGTTTTACCTCACAGTGCCAGCAGCAGGAAACTCCCTTCACCATCTTCTTCCTCTCTCCGGGATTACACGGAAAACTACAGATGGAGTCGGGAACTAGTCTGTCCCCTCCGGACCACTGCATCTCCTCCAGCTGCAGACAGACAGACAGACAGACAGACAGACAGACAGGCAGACAGGCAGGGACAGGCAGACAGGCAGGGACAGAGAGACAGGCAGGTACACAACGTAAGACAGGAAACTAAACCCCAGCACAAATTGTGTTACGTTTCACTTTTGCTTCCTACGTTGAGTCGCAGGTTATTGGTCCACTGGCCGATGACGTGGTACCCAGGATGGCTGTGATTGGTCATCTGGAACTGGAAGATGTCGTAGCGTCCCGGAGCGTCTCCGTTCTCGTTGAAGAGGACGCTCGTACCTGCGCTTCCTGTCCGATACGAGAGAAAGATAAGACAGGTTATAGAACGAGCCGTCCTCACAGAGCTGACTGCTGATTGGACGAAGAGTTCAAAACTCTTCTGCTCTGCGTGTCGACGTCTTGTTTAACTAGAAAGGAAACAAATGAAAAACTATTCGGACCGTCAGAAAGACAACAGAACATGTTTCTACCAAAAAAAAGAGGTCCTGGTTGTCCTGGGCTGAAGTCCTGGCTCACGTAGACCGAGGAAGTAGTTCTCAGTCTGTTGCCTTGGTTTTCCCGGTCCAGGGCCGTGGTTCTCAGGCTGTGGTTCTTCCAGTCCGAGGTCCTGATTGTCCCAGCCTGAGGCCGTGGTTCTTGCAATCCAAACTCTTGGTTCTCCCAATCTGAGTCCATGGTTCTCAGAGAATGCCAGGTTCTGGTTCTCTTCTATGAACACTAGACTCCTCCCTCTGTGTTTTGGGTTGAGTTTCTGCTCCGGTGCATCGGTTCCCGTCACCCCGGTTCTTTTCGAGGAACAGCTGGTTCTGAGCTTCAGGGAGCGACCTGAAGAACGAGATCCTGGATCCCAAACATCTGAGATTTTATGTAACCTGTTTACATTTTAATGAACACAAAGTTTTCCTGTGGTGAACTGGACCTCCTGCCGGCGTTAGACATCACGAAGATGAAGAAGGTTTAATCAATGACGAAGGCAAGAACACGTGTGAATGTAAAAAAATGGAGTTTGTTCAAATCTGCAGCATCTCGAGGTCGATCAAACCAACGATCTGTTTCTCACGGTTGGACGTGCGAGATGACGTCATCGTTTTGATCCGGTTGACTTCGGTGGACTACGGCGAGACCAGGAGAACCTTCGCCATCTCTAACCGCCGAGGAGCTCGTACTGTATCTTTAAACACAAATCTTCTTCCTGCAGAGTTTTCAGCAGCTGCTACCCTTTAATTATTAACGCACACGGTAAAGCACACAGTAACACACAATAACACACGGAAACACAGGGACCTCGGGGGGAAACATGCAAAGTGCATTAACTTCATCTCTCAGTGACTCTGAATAAAGAAAAGGCTGGCGGGGAAATCAAACCAACACCTGAATCACCACACAGGATGAACAGAGTGCAGCTGAGGCCGACGGGATCGCCACGACAACGGTTAAGGACTTCAAAAGTCAATGTGGTGAACCTGAAGGTGGGGCTACAGGAACAGTCAGAGGAGCAGCAGGTTCCTTACAGTTGATGCAGAGTGGAAAAATTAACATCCGAGAGGCTGATGCAACTGAACTGGTGAAAACTGAATCCGATCAATATTTGCTGAGAGCATCCTGCGAAGGCATCGACAGCGTAATCGATTCCAGCATCTTCTTCGAGTATGAAGATTATTAACTGTAAGTAATACTATAAAAGAAAACAGGTATTCCTCTCAGCCAGGACTGTTAGGTAGCTTCTGTGTGGCCTAAAGGCAAAACTCAGGGTAAACAAAGTCCCAAAAAATTACCGGGCTACTAATTACACTTATAGCTGTGAGCTTATAATAAAAACTGAAGGACCGTGTCCACATGTTTATCAGCTCAACGTCTGACAGCTGAGGAGTGACTGAGCAAACATTCAGTCTCAGTGGGAGGGGCATGTCCTCCAACCTTGTCCCACAAGCTCCGCCTCCAGTCATTTTGTCCCCGGTTCAAAAGAAAGTCACTGAATCAGCGGGCAACCTGGTAGTCGAGTGGTAAAGGCTGCATGAATCAGCTGACCAGCAGCTGGAGGAATCAGCTGACCACCAGAAGGCCAGCTGCTCGGATCATCTTCAGTCTCCATGTTCCTCTTCAGGTCTTCTACTCTCTTTGAATCAAACGTGTAGTTCATAAAAGGTCAACCTCCCAAAAATACACCAACATCCTGAATAAGAACACTTCAAACTGAACAGATTAAATATTCAGACGACGGAGAAGACGAGGATCCACGCGGGCAGAGAGAGAGAGACAGACAGGTAGAAGAGCAGTGAGACGGGCTTCGTGGCGTGCAGCTCCGGCTGGTACACTTTTAAATCCTCTCGGTCTTCCAGCTGCTGCAGCTTCTCGTCTTTATAAAATATGGATTTGATGTCTTAACAGGATGAAAGCAGTTTGCAGTTTGTTCCGCCGCTCCGAAAGGAACTCGGAAAATCCCGGTCCTCGACGGTTCCCATGTCAGAACCGCTTTAGGAACCACGCGTTGGTGGAAGAGGTCCGGTGGACTGACTTTAAGGTGTTTCCAAGGGCCAGGTGAGATCCAGACACCGGGGTCTAACCTCAGGGGACCGGGACCACTGCAGAAGTTCCTCAGAGTCAGAACCACCACAATCTGGTCCTCGGTCCCCAATGAACCAGAACCCAGAAGTCCTTCAAATGGGGGGCGGTTACTCCCGCTTAGATCTGCAGGAACCAGAACGACCCATAAAGAGCTGACACGACTCATCGTTTCGTTTCGTTCGCTTTTTAAACCGTACGCTCTTAGTTCAAATGAATAATTCAGGAGTCTTCTCTCCGTCCCCCGTCCCCCCGTCCTCCGTCCACCGCACCGACGACTAGCTGACCGCTGTTATGTTGCTTTATGCTGCGTTCCAATGCGGTCGTATTTTACCGAGGAGAGTCCCGTATGAACGGCACCCTCTTGTGGTATTCACGACTTTGGAACTCAAAATAATTATATCCGCCTTGGAGAGTTCACGATTTGTGACGGTGTTTGGTGACGTTCGCGGAAACGTCAGAAGTCGTGGAAGTTCATTTTTCCGTTGAATGTTAAGCTAATATATTGAAATTTTAGTCACGTAGAGTTTGTCTTCATAAACTTAGATAGTCGGCTACATCTGAGAGGAAAATGTTGATCTTCCCTCCGTGTTGTTGCATTTCCTGCATTATGTTAGCTTGCTAAATTGTTAGCCTCTGCGGCTCTAGACGGCGTCCATGTTGTGGTTGCCCAGCAACGTTTTGTTTTTTGTTTTTTTTAACGACTTAGCCACTTGAAACGCTGACCAAAACGGACAGCAGGACTTTCCCGTGTCGTAACCACCTGTGTCTCTCTTACCTCCTTGTCTCCAGCTTATTACTGGTTCCGTGAGTTGTCTATGTATTACTTGAGATTTTGGACTTCTTGGTACCTCTTGGTCTTTTGGATCTCTTGTTTTTTGTGAATTCTGGACTGCGACCCGACTACAGGTGTGGATTACTCTTCTGTTGTATTGGCATCGCCTGCTCGTACCTCATTAAAGAACTGTTCAACCTGATCTGTGGCTCCAGAGTCGCTTGAGTCCGGTTCATACTTCCTTACGAGCACAAAGTCTTATCACTGGCTTCAGACCGCAGGCGCTCCGGTACCAGGTGCTCTGATGGGTCTTCCTCTTGGGCCTTTGATCCGGGGTCTCATCAGCATCCCCCCTCTTACCTTCCAATCTGGGCGTCTCCTGAAATTCAGAGTCCAAGAGTTTGTTTCCAGAATGGGGAGATGAATTAAACCAATTTGGAACCAGCTTCCCGATTGAGGCGACGTTCCACATCCCTGGAACCAGTTAACGATTTGCAGGACTCGTTGCACTGAGAGCTCCCCACCTTTCTCTCTCGCCGACATCCCACCTGACCGCCACGCCGGCTCTCTCAGGACGTTGCCAGACCAATCGTCATCGGTCGAGGTCCGGCCGCCGGAGCTCTCCGAGGCCTCGCTGCGAGAGTCGTCCCGAGGCCTCGCTGCGAGAGTCGTCCCGAGGCCTCGCTGCGAGAGTCGTCCCGAGGCCTCGCTGCGAGAGTCGTCCCGAGGCCTTACCTTGCCTTAACCTTCCACGAGCTCGTGGACTCGTACTTTCCGCCGTGAGTTTTCTCACCGTTGAAGGTGACGGCTCGGATGTAGTTGAGGAACGAGCGTCCCTCCACGGGGTCCATGTCGCTGCAGACTCCGGAGCTGCCGGGACAAAGGTCCTGGTGCATGTTGTGCAGAGCGTGAGCGACGGCGTACACGGCGTCGATCACGAACTGGACCTTCCCCTCCTGCTCGTAGGACGAGTCGTGGCCGATCCGTTCGTCACCTGAAAGGAACAAACGCGAAGTCGCATTAACGTGGGGTGATTGCTTTGAGTGACAGGTGTTCCCAGATCCCGGCCGCCACGCCCCTTTAGGTGTGTGTGTGTGTGTGTGTGTGTGTGTGTGTGTGTGTGTGTGTGTGTGTGTGTGTGTGTGTGTGTGTGTGTGTGTGTGTGTGTGTGTGTGTGTGTGCGTACCTGTACATTTCTTCTTGTCCGGGTCCAGTTTGATTCCCGGCCGGGTCAGTTTGCACCTGAAGTCGTCCTCCCAGAACTCAGCAAACCAGATGTTCCTGCGGTTGTTCTCCAGCGAGCGGGAGATGAAGTACTGATCAAAGCCTGCACAACACACACACACACACACACACACACACACACACACACACACACACACACACACACACACACACACACACACACACACACACACACACACATAAACAAACACTGATGAACACACACATAAACA
>NW_027211052.1:57500-70000 GCF_029030835.1 Brachyistius frenatus
TGTCTGTCTCTCTGTCACCTGTCTCTCTACCTGTCTCTCTCTGTCTCTCTACCTGTCACCTGTCTCTCTACCTGTCACCTGTCTCTCTACCTGTCTCTCTACCTGTCACCTGTCTCTCTACCTGTCTGTCTCTCTGTTACCTGTCTCTCTACCTGTCACCTGTCTCTCTACCTGTCTGTCTCTCTGTTACCTGTCTCTCTCTCTCTACCTGTCTCTCTACCTGTCACCTGTCTCTCTGTTACCACCTGTCTCTCTCTCTGTCACCTATCTCTCTCTGTCTACCTGTCTCTCTACCTGTCACCTGTCTCTCTACCTGTCTGTCTCTCTGTCACCTGTCTCTCTACCTGTCACCTGTCTCTCTACCTGTCTGTCTCTCTGTTACCTGTCTCTCTTCCTGTCTGCCTGTCTCCCCGCATGTTACCAGGTGTGCGTGTTCACCTCGAACAGCCGCAGGATGTTGGCCACCATGATGGACACGGAGCTGGCCGACGCCCCGATCACGCCCACGACCCTCTCGGGTTTGCGGATGATGGGCGGCTCCCCGTTGGAGCAGCGGATGTCGGACGTGTCCTTCTGGATGAGCGCCTGGACGAAGGTGAGCGACTGCTCCAGGGCGTAGGTGTCCCGGGAGCAGGTGTCCAGGATGCGGGCGCCCAGCGTGATGTTGGGCAGCAGCTCGGGGTCGCCGTTGACCTGGTCCAGCGCGTACAGCATGGCCTCCATGCGGTGGATGCCCTTCTCCTTCTTCAGCTCGCCGCAGGGCAGGCCGTGGGGGCCGCGGGCGTGGACGGGGAAGAGCCCGCCCAGCGTGATGTCGCCGGGGATCTTGATGGAGTGGGGGTGGAAGTGCTGGTGGGAGGAGCTCACCTGGACCACCTGCCCGCCGGTCCAGAGCCAGAGGGACAACAGGAGGCGGGGCCACGGCGGGGACCGGCGGAGGGAGACGTGATGATGGTGGTGGGGGGGGGAGCGGAGGGCGGGGGGGGCGATGCCTGATGATGTCATACTGAGGCGACGTTCAGCAGAGAGCGTTCATCCTGCTGTGGACGCCTGTCAATCAGTCGATGACATCACATCAGAGAGAGCATCTGATTGGCTGCAGCAGAGACTCTTTACGCATTCAAATCTGATTAAAGACACGTTTCATGTTAGAAGTTTTTCATTTTAAAACAGAAGATGAGCTTTATATCAAACATTTCACTACAAATAATCAGTTTTGTTTTATGTTTGAATAAAACAAAGCTTCACTCCAATATTTTCATCTTCTGTACTTCATGAAAGTCAAACGAACTCTTATTGATTATATTCATTGTCTATTAACAGGATTTGTGAGAGATGTTGAGCTGCAGACGAGATAAATGTTAAATAACAGGAAGAAAAACCTGCAGCTCACAGCCGCTGTCAATCAAATCTGAAAATGCATTTTCCTATTTGAGCTTTTTTTGTATCTTTTATTTTGATGTTTCTAATTGTTTTTAAATTGTCTTTTCATGGTGTGTTTCTTCTGCTTGATGTTTTGATGTCTTTCATGTTTTTATGTCATGAAATATGTCATACAATTAACTTGCCCTATAACATAACATTTGTATAACCTCAAATTGAAAAATAAATCAGAGGGATATTATTGAATGTGTTTAAATTTATTGGACTTGTTCTGCAGCTCGGTCTGTTCTCAAAGTTAGAAATAATTCAGATTTTATTGTTAAATTTCGATTTTCTTTTTTTTCTTTTTTTTTTAATTGAAAGAATTCATCAGCAGTTTGATCATTAAAGAGTCTGAGTGGTTTTTATAACAGATTGATTTCATTTAAAGAGAAGAACAAAGTCCTGAAAAATGATTCTGCAGTGTTTGAAGGAAATATCTGGAAACACCAGAAAAGGAAACAGGAAAAGATAACCAATAAATCAATCAGTAAAAAAAAGATTTAGAAGCAAATTTTCAAAACAGACTTAATTTTTTTGTTTGTTTATTCTTTTCTGTATTAATCCATTAAATTCGTCATAACTTTATTGATCATAAAACAAGTGTCCCCGGACCTTTGGACCCATCAGAGCAGCGGACACCGAGGACAGATTATTGACGCGGGATTTCAGTAAATCTACATTTTAATCAATGAATTCAGTCTGTTGACATTAGTTCACTCATTCACCTCTCTGACGGTACTCGTGTGCTGTAGATGACCGTTTTCTTCATCTGATCAATAAACTCACACAAAAATAATATAAAAGCAGATCAGTTCTTGTTAGTTTTTCTTTTTTAATTAATCCGGTTCCGTGACGGAGTTCGGGTCTGAACTGGTTTCACTGGTTTCCAGATTCAAACAGTTTTTTTGGTTGTTGTTTTTTTTATATTTAAAATCAGCTGGTTTGATTTTATTGTTTGACAGAAAATCAGAGCCGAACTCACCGCGGTGGGATCCGTCTCCTCCTCCCGGTCCGATCTCGGTCCCGAACCAGCTCCGGTCGGGCTGCAGGTCCACAGAGAACCGCCGGTCTGATCCGGTAAACCCTGC
The DNA here is from genome assembly GCF_029030835.1 of Brachyistius frenatus. Taxonomy (NCBI): domain Eukaryota; kingdom Metazoa; phylum Chordata; class Actinopteri; family Embiotocidae; genus Brachyistius; species Brachyistius frenatus. Next base: position 60,014 of record NW_027211052.1, read on the forward strand.
CGGTAAACTGTCTGCTGGTTCCCGGTCAGAAACTCCGGCTGCTCCTCCAACCAGCGGAGTACCTGTCTGTCCGTCTGTCCGTCTGTCTGTCCCCCTGTCCCCCTGTCTGTCTAATTAAAAGCCGCCCGTGATAAGAGCTGCTGGTGTTTCTATCTCTGTGAGGACCAGCTCCAGTTTGAGGACTTTGAAACTAAACCTGTTTACCGACGGCGCCCCCTGCTGGCTGCTACACTCACTTGTGTGTGTGTGTGTGTGTGTGTGTGTGTGTGTGTGTGTGTGTGTGTGTGTGTGTGTGTGTGTGTGTGTGTGTGTTTTACCTGTTCAGCCGTCAGACAGGTGTTCATTGTTTACCTCCTGATGTTTAAAATCACTTTGATCTTATCTCCTTCTCTGTGTCTGCATATCGACAATAACATCTGTTGCCGTGGGAACAGCAGCCTGTAAATATCCACTGCATCATAAACAATAAAACACAAAGTTTCATGCTGGGAAAAAAAAAAAAAATTTTTTTTTAGGGTCAATTATTTTGGAATTGGTTCTGCGTCGACCAATCAGCGGTCAGGACGGCAGAGATGCATGATTTTTGATGTTTTTGTGGATTAATTTTAGCATGATTGTTTGTGTTTTAGTAAAGTACTCAAAGTCCTTTACTGTGGTAAATGTACCAATGACACTGTGAAAACACTTCAGTCCTCTTATATTTAATGTTTTTGAATTTATATGAATTTGATTTTCTCACCATTTCAAGGCCTAATTTAACAAACTTGTCTGTGTTTTTTTTTTCATTCAAATACTTCTGTGGTGTGATGAACTTAAAACTCATTTTCACTTCTACTTTACTGAATCTTTAAGTGACTCTCTGATAAAAAAAAGTTTTAAAAAAAAGTACAAGATTGACCTCAGAAAAGTGGAACGGAAGAATAAAGTTGTATAACATTTTCAAGTAAAGTACACATCTGGAATCTGTGCTTTGGGCTTGAAGGTCGACCTTTGACCTCAACTCAGTCAGCCAATGGGATAGGAGCAGCGATGAGATTCAACAAACTGAACTTCATTGTAAACAACTGTTTGTTTTTTATTCAGTATAATTTTTTTAAATTTCATTTTGTTAATTCCTTTTAAAGGAACGGAGCACGTTAAATAAATCACGGCTGTAAACGCGTGAAAAAACCTGCTTTCCATTCGTCCATCAAGACACCAGCTGATGATCGTCTCTGTCGCCACCTGCTGGACGCAAAACTGAACTTCAGGTAGTGTGTATTTCTACAGTGGTGTTGCTGTCGTCCTGCACAAACTGGAAAAAACTGCAGCATTTGAACGCATCGCCTGCAAACACATCTGCCTGCTTTTGCTCTTTAATATTTTAATATAAAATAGACGTGTTTAACACGGTAAAGCGCGCTGACGTCGGTCCGGCAGTGAAACATAAACTCTCGTGCTGCGTTCACAAACGGCCGCAGCTTCCTCCGACACTTTGAAAATAAGTTCGCTTCTCGCTCTTCCTGTTGAGGGTGAAAAGTGACACGTTTCCATGGCGACGGTGTGAATGCGCTCGGAGCGGCGCGTGTCGGTTTAACCTCCGTGTGAAACATTAACATAATGTTAAACAAGAATTCAGCCTCTGACCAATCAGGAGCTGCTGTCTTTCAGGCCGCCAGCTGATTGGTCCTCGTGCATTCGTGGCCGTTTGTTCTGCGGCTGCTCTGATTGGTCGGCGTCTCTGAAGCCCTCGGAGGTGATCTGGTATTGGACGGCGGCTTCTGTGTGACTTGGAGATTTCAAGATGGCCGCCCGCCGCTGCGACCCCTCCCAGTGTAGGAGGAGCCTGATCGTGGCGGCGTGGCCCCAGCTGTCCCCGAGGGCGGGCACCAGCTGAGAGTGTCCGCCCCGCAGACGGGTGGTCATCTGGTTGGTGATCACCACAGCGACGTGGTGGCTCGTTGCCACGGAGATGAGCTGCTGGCCCAAGCCGTTGAGGAGGCGTGTCCTCAGCGACAGGTCGTCAAACATCTGCCGGAATGGAAAAGCCACGCTGTCGATCACCAGGAGGCGGACCCTCGGGTGCTCCGACAGGAAGTCGGGCAGCAGATGGAGCTCGGCCAGCAGCTCCACGTAGTCACGGCAACGCACCTGAGAGGGGCGAGACAAACGGCCAATCGGAATCATTCGAAGCAGCCGCCGTGAGGTGCAAACATCGCCGTTACCCCGGCGACCCGCCATCGTTACCAGGAAGATGTTGGACAGGATGGTCTCCACGGTGAAGGTCGTCACGGCGTCGCGCTGCTCGTCGTCCTCGGCCAACAGGGAGCAGTGTCTGACGGCGGCGGCGGCGATGTCGACGACTCTCTGGAGCAGGAAGCTGCCCTCGGTGTCGACGTAGAACACTTGACCTTCGACCCCGCCGAAGCACTGCGGCACCTGAACGTCCACCGCCAGCTGCAGGCTGAGAGGGCCGCACGCAGACAGGCGTGAAGACACCAGTTCACATCTGAAGAAGGACCAGCGTCAACGTGTGTGTGTGTGTGTGTGTGTGTGTGTGTGTGTGTGTGTGTGTGTGTGTGTGTGTGTGTGTGTGTGTGTGTGTGTGTGCGTGTGTGTGTGTGTGTTTCTGACCACAGCTGTGTTTTTCCGACTCCCGGAGCTCCACAGATTTCCGTGGTTTTCCCGACAGGAACTCCTCCTCCGAGAGCGGCGTCCAGCTGAGAGGAGAACGTCACGATGCTCCTGAACTCCTCCTCCTTCTGCAGGAGCTCCAGAGCTGTCATCGAGGCCGACGCACCTCCTCCTCCGTCTCTCCCCACAGTCTGCAGCACTTCCAGCGCCTCCTGCTCCGATAGACCGGCATCTGCAGCGGAGCATCTCGTTACCGTTTAGGAAGCCGTGGAGTAAATTTAAAGCAGCTCGGTGTTTTATTTACAGGCAGAGTTCCTCAGAAGAATGACGTCATTCAAAGCAGGCAGGAGCTCAAGAACAAGCCAGGACGTTAAAACAGAGTTATTTCGAATGGAGTTTGGTTAGAGTAAAGAAAGGTACAAAGTATTTAACAATTAATAGATATTATTTGCTCTGTCTATACGCCAAATTCATCAGGAGACACAAGACAATAATTCAAAGAAGTCTTGTGAGTTTTACACTTGTTTAAATTTACTGATGATCTGTGAATCTTAAAACTGAGAAACTCTAAAGGGAGCTCGGAGCAGTGGATAGTTTCACATGGAGCAGCTTGTAGTTTTAATTCCATAACCGGGTTGATCAGAAGAACGATTAAATCCCCAGGAGTCCATCAGTTTCCTGTTCTACGTAGAATTCATGTTCAGTTGTATATAAGGAGATTAAAGTCGTGATTTTATGAACGGAGTCTGGAGAGACTGACTTCGAGGCTCCAACCAGGAAGGCTAAAATCCGTGATATTTTGGCCGGACTTTGGTGGGCGGTGCTGGCGCGCCGGGAGCGTTACCTTTGCTGAGTTGCGGCGGTTTGAGGTGCAGCAGGTCGGCGGTGAACTGGAAACCAGCGCCGACCAGTTTCACCTTCACGGCGGGACTCAGAGGCAGACTGGACACCGGCCTCTGCATCGGCCCGGCTGACGGCTAGCAGCAGCCTCCGAAACCTTCAAAACAACCCGCCATTACAGCCGAGCGCCCAGCATGCCTTTCAACTCAGAGCGGCGACAAACTAACAGGAAGAATACGTGCACTTCCGGTTTGAGTTTTCAAAGTAAGAGTTGCTCGACTTCCAGCAGCTTCAGTTTGTTTTGTTTCAAACATTAAATCAGTTAAAATTCTTATTAATTATCAATAAATGAACCGTCAGTAAAAATGTAAGTGTCCATTCATTTCAGACTTTTCTCTTTAAAGCCCCGAATATTTTTGTTCTGAATAACCGGAAGTTGTATTTTCGCTCATGTGTGGAAGCCGATGGATTGTTTTCGTCATTAAGACGCGACAGTTTGCGCACGTGAGGAAGCAACAGCCGAGTTTCACCCAAAGAGACGGAAGGTAAATACTCTAATAATATTTTGTTTGTCACGTCTGAATGTTTTAATGTGAAATAATCCGGTTCACTTCCGTGCAACAATGGCGGACGTGTTTATCTTCTTGTTCTTCTTCTGACGCTTGTTGTCGTCTCGTGTTGTTGTTGTTGTTGTCGTGTTGTTGTTGTTGTTGTTGTCTCGTGTTGTCGTGTTGTTGTCGTCTCGTGTTGTTGTTGTTGCCAGATTGTACGCAGGTAGTTGTTTATTGATTGTTTACCTATTTATTTAGTTGATTTCTGTGGTGTTTATTACAAAAAGATGGAAAGAAGAGAGGAAGAGGAGGAGACGATAGCTCAGAGAGAGGAGGAAGAGGAGGAAGAAGAAGAAGATGATGAGGATGAAGAGGAGGAAGAAGAGGAGGAGGAAGAAGAAGATGATGACGTTGATGAAGAGCAGAGTAACATCAACAAAGATGCTGCTGGTTTGACCGCGAAGAAGAAGAAGACGGCTTCCGGTCCAGACAGGAAGTGCGTTCCAGGGATCGTCTACCTGGGTCACATCCCTCCGAGGCTCCGCCCCAAACACCTGAGGAACCTGCTGTCGCTGCACGGAGAGATCGGACGCATATTTCTGCAGCCTGAAGGGTACACACTCAAAGTACACACTACAAGTACACACTACAAGTACACACTACAAGTACACACAACATAACACAAACACACAAGTACACACTGTCTACCACTGTTGATCTGATTTATTGATTTGTTGATGAATCGATATGTTGATGTATCGACGTATCGATCAGACCGCCAGGTGACGAAGAGGAGGAGGAAGGCGGGCTCTCGGCGGTGTGACTTCACCGAAGGGTGGGCGGAGTTTAGAGACAAACGGGTGGCGAAGAGAGTCGTAGCGTCGCTGCACAACACGCCGATGGGGAGCAAGAAACGCCAACGCTTCTCCTCCGACCTCTGGTGCATCAAGGTACGTCTGCTCCTCCTCCCCCTCATTCTCCTCCTCTTCATCCTCCTCCTCGTCCTCCTCCTCCTCTTCATCCTCCTCCTCGTCCTCCTCCTTCTCGTCCTCCTTCACCTCCTCGTCCTCCTCTTCCTCCTCCTCCACCTCCTCTTCCTCCTCCTCCTCGTCCTCCTCCTCCCCCTCCTTCACATCCTCCTCCTCTTCATCCTCCTCCTCCTCTTCATCCTCCTCCTTCTCCTCCTTCACCTCCTCCTCCTCCTCCTTCTCTTCCTCCACCTCCTCCTCCTTCACCTCCTCTTCCTCCTCCTCCTCCTCCTTCTCCTCCTCCACCTCCTCCTCCTTCACCTCCTCTCTCTCCTCAGTACCTGCACCGGTTCCAGTGGACCCACCTGAGTGAGCGTCTGGCCTACGAGCAGACGGTTCTGCAGCAGCGACTTCGGACTGAAGTCTCTCAGGCGAAGAAGGAGACGAACTTCTACCTGAACAACGTGGAGAAAAGCGCTCGGCTGGACAAGCTGAGGAGGAAGAAGCGGACGGACGGAGGACAGGTAGGACAGGCGGACTCCTGACTCCGCCCCCTTTGAGTCCCCACCAGGTGGAGACATGCCGTAAACTCTCCTTCGTTCTTTCAGGTGGAGGATAAGACGTGGGACTTCACCCAGCGGCCGACGGAGGAGGAGATCCAGATGAAGAAGAAGAAGAAGAAGAAGGACTCCGTTAGCCGAGACAAGTCCCGCCTCCTGCAGCAGAGCAGCCAATCGAACGTCTCGCTGCTGGCCAAGATTTTCAACTCCAACCAACCGTAGGACAGCAGAGACGCCTGATTGGACAGGACTGTTTCCAGAAACTTTATGAACTGACCTGTCTGTGTCAATCACAGCCAATCACAGACCAGGGGGGCGGAGCCATGAAGACTTAACGAGCTCATTAAGGCCGATGACGGAGGCTTTTTCTTAACTTTGTCTTTGTGTTTGTTATTAAAGATCATTTAACATGAGTGACCTGACCTTTGACCTCTTCTACCTCTTTTTTTAAAAAAAATTTACCTTTATTGAAACAAAACAAAAACAACAGTAACAACCACAGAGTGGAGCGCCAACAAATACAAACAATAAACAGTGAAACACTTTATATAAAAAATATTAACACGGTTTCTGTCTGATTAAAAAGTGGAAACAATAAAATGATGACATCACAATTTGATGACCTCACACTACCAGTTCAACCCAGTTGTGAAGTGGGAGGAGCTTCTTTTTTTGGCCTCTTGCAGTTAAAAATGTTCCTTCGGACGGAAGTACCACAAATTCATCTTAAATAAATGTCTGAATCAAACAAGAACAAAACAACTCAAACTCCCAGGATGCATCACCAGCCGGACGCAGCCAATCACAAAGCTGCACTTCCTGCTTCAGGGCATCAGAGCCGCCTGACTTACCTCACCTGTCTGTCTGTCCCCCTGTCTCTCGACCTATCTGTCCCCCTGTCTGTCCCCCAGGTACTCGGACCTCTCCAGGCCGTCCAGAACCCTGGTGTACTCCAGGTGAGCCCGGTAGAACCTGCTGCTGAACCTCCGGTTGGACCGGATGTAGTTCAGGTATTCTGGAGCTCCGGGACAGATCACGTTGTCGGCCAGAACCACCGATCCCCGAGCCAACAGGCCGCAGTCCTGGGGGGGTCAGAGGTCAGAGGTCAGGAGGATCAGAGGAAGTCAGAAGGGTCAGAGGGGAGGTCAAAGGTCAGAGAGTACCTCGAGCAGCGTGATGTCCGGCAGGTAGCGGTCCTTCCAGTGGTCCAGAAACACAAAGTCGAACGTCTGGATCCCGAACATGTCGGCCATCTTGGGGATCAGGTCAGCTGACTCGCCTTCCAGCACGCACACCTGAGTGACATCATCGATCAGTGACGACGCCAGATTTATTCATAAAGTGTGAAGGACGGCCCAAACTCCTCCTCAGTGACCTTTGACCTCTAACCTCTAGGGCTTTTGACCTTTGACCTCTGACCTTGTCCTGCAGTCCTGCGTGCCGGATGACCTGTCGCGCCACGCGAGCGTATTCCGGGTTCATCTCCACGGTGATCAGCCTCGTCGCCGGGGGCAACAGCCTGGCGATGCGGACGGCGGAGTAGCCGCAGTATGTCCCCAGCTCCAGCGCCGTGGACGGAGATGTTTCCATGACGACCGAGTCCAGAATGGCTCCTGGGGGACAGACAGAGGGACACGCCAGGTGAGTGTGTATCAGTGTGTACTAGTGTGTGTACTAGTGTGTAGTTGTGTGTGTACCTTTCTCGTCCCCTACGTTCATGGCCCACTCTGTGTGTGTGCAGAAGTGATCGATGGCCGTGACGACGCTGTCCGGATCTCCTCTGACTGCATTTAGACTGACGGCCTGCAGGAGGCGCTGAGAGACAGACAGACAGACAGACAGGTGAGCAGACAGACAGACAGACAGACAGACAGGTGAGCAGACAGACAGACAGACAGACAGGTGAGCAGAGAGACAGACAGACAGACAGACAGGTGAGCAGAGAGACAGACAGACAGACAGGTGAGCAGACAGACAGACAGACGGGTGAGCAGACAGACAGACAGATGAGCAGACAGACAGACAGGTGAGCAGAGCGACACGGACAGACAGACAGGTGAGCAGAGGGATGGACAGACAGACAGACGGGTGAGCAGACAGACAGACAGGTGAGCAGAGAGACAGACAGACAGAGAAACAGGTGAGCAGAGAGACGGACAGACAGACAGACAGACAGACAGACAGACAGACAGATGAGCAGAGACAGACAGACAGACAGACAGGGACAGAGAGACAGACAGGTGGACAGAGAGACAGGTGTCTGTGGTCACCTGAGGCCGTGTGGTTCCCTTCAGCAGGTCCAGCGCCGTCTCCAGCAGGACGTCGTTCCACAGCAGAGTTAGAGAGGAGTTGGACCGAACCAACCGGGGAACCAAACAAAGACACAGAACGAACAGAACCAGGAGGATCACGGACACTGTGAGGACAGACATGCTGAGAGACAGACAGGTTCAGAGAGACAGACAGGTCACAAGAAGGGACGTACCATCAGTAGAATCAGTACCAGCTGCTGCAGTGATGGTGTCTTCTTTTTTCTTCACTTTCTGTCTGTCTCACTCTTTTTGTCTGTATGTCTCACTCTTTCTGTCTTTCTGTCTTTGTGTCTCACTCTCACACTCCTCTCCGTTCAGTTTGTCCCAGTACATCTGAAGACAGAAACTGCTGATCAGCACCTCCTTTTAATCCTGTTTCAGCCAATCAGCTTCTTAATCCTGCAATTATCTCTAGCAGGACCTGTCTGTCTCTCTGCAGGACCTGTCTGTCTCTCTGCAGGACCTGTCTGTCTCTGTTTCGTCTTTTAACTGGTTCTCTCTCTGAAGACACCAACGTCTCCATGAAGTAAATAACCAAGTTCCTGACATGATGCTGACAAACAACAACAACAACAAACTTTTGTATTTAAAGATAACAGGATTGTCACTGAGGTTCTGTTTAAATAAAGGTTAATGCAGTCAAAAATCACATTTCACTTGATCAGCTGTATGTTTATTATGTTTATTTACTAATTATATTAATACAAATAGAATAAAACATCCGTCACGGCTTCTGTTATTTTATTATTTTTACTGCTATTATTTTGTTTGTTGTATTGTTTTCTCCTGCTGTGTATTTCTGTTTCTCTCACACATATTGTTTTTGTATAATTAAAGTGTTTTAAAAATAAAGGAAAAGGGGGGGGGGGGGGGAGAGACACGTGCCGGGCTGTGACGTCACCGACGGTGGCGGTTAGCGTCTCCGTCAGGACGCACCGGAGGAGTGGAGTCCGAGCGGAGCAGCAACATGGCTGCAGATTACTGGGAGCCAGAGAGAGCCCAGATTCCGTCACACTGAACCGAGCCGAGGACAACCCGGGACCGGCCGAGACGAACCCTCCCGGTGAGTTAACGGTCACCGCCGCGAGCGCCTCGTGTTGAACCGTTTTATTTATTTTTTGTATCAAACACTCACGGAGGAGCAGCCGCTCCGCCTCCGCTGCTATTTATAACACCGTTCACTGCAGGAAATACACGGGTCCCGGTCCGCTGCGCTCCGGTACAGAGTCACCTCCAGGACGTAAACGGGACCACGGAGACCAGAACCGGCGCGAGGACACGGAACCGGGCAGCAACATCAACACGAGCGGCTAGCTGTTAGCTGCGGCTGAACACAGCAACGATGATGTAGCTTGACTTATTTATGTTAGTGACATCATAACAACGGGCAATGACGTAATAGAGCTGTCACGTAGATAACCTGTCAGTCAGGTGTTAGCATGTTAGCTGTCAGGTAGATAACATGTTCAGGTGATGTTCAGGTGATGATGTTCAGGTGATGATGTTCAGGTGATGATGTTCAGGTGATGATGTTCAGGTGGTGTTCAGGTGATGATGTTCAGGTGGTGTTCAGGTGATGATGTTCAGGTGGTGTTCAGGTGATGATGTTCAGGTGGTGTTCAGCTGATGTTCAGGTGATGGTGTTCAGGTAGTGATGTTCAGGTGGTGTTCAGGTGATGATGTTCAGGTGGTGTTCAGATGATGTTCAGGTAGTGATGTTCAGGTGGTGTTCAGGTGATGGTGTTCAGATGATGTTCAGGTGGTGATGTTCAGGTGATGATGTTCAGGTGATGATGTTCAGGTGGTATTCAGATGATGTTCAGGTGATGTTCAGGTGGTGTTCAGATGATCAGGTGGTGTTCAGATGATCAGGTGATGTTCAGGTGGTGTTCAGATGATCAGGTGGTGTTCAGATGATCAGGTGATGTTCAGGTGGTGTTCAGGTGATGATGTTCAGGTGGTGTTCAGGTGATGTTCAGGTGGTGTTCAGATGATCAGGTGGTGTTCAGATGATCAGATGATGTTCAGGTGATGATGTTCAGGTGGTGTTCAGATGATGTTCAGGTGATGTTCAGGTGATGTTCAGGTGGTGTTCAGGTGGTGTTCAGATGATCAGGTGGTGTTCAGATGATCAGGTGATGTT